>NC_047146.1:3636322-3811322 GCF_009829125.3 Periophthalmus magnuspinnatus
ATCCTTCTTCATCATTGAACTTGCAGATATGTAAAGAATTTAAAGCCGCATTGCGTAACTTTTCTGGTGGGTCTCGTCTCCGTGGAGATGCCGTTCCTCTGCCCGGTATGTTCCACAGCGTAGCATTAATCTCACGCGTCTGACCTGTTCTGTATCACTAAAAACACCTTGAAAAAAACAAAAAACAAAAACAGGGCTCGCCTCTCCACAGACCTGACACCTGTTTAACGCTACACTGTGTAAAAATTTCCCGCCGCTCGGTGACGTGACGAGCAGGTAGCGACGAACCCTTGCGGCGGAAATGTTGCGCGGTGCGGCTTTAAAGGGGTTTAAAGGGGAGGTTTGAAAAATGCGTTTCCATAGCAACGTGAAAGGCGGGAAATGTCCGTGTTTACGTCTACGGGTTTAATTGGAATGACCTCTGAACCCTTGCGTGTGCGTCACATGACTTACCTCAGTTCAGGCACGCTCCATTTTGTGGCAAATCTTCACCACAAAAAACAAAATAAAAAAAATTCAACAAAACCGTCTTTAAATCCACAAAGTCCCGGGACAGAAAGGTCTAGAGCATTTTAGCGGGTCTGGGATAGTCCGGGGTGAGGTCTCGGTCGGGGGTTTGGAGGTCCCGGAGCAGGTCTAGGCTGAGGTCTGAGTGTGGACTGCCATAGGAGAGCGGAGGGGGATTCTGCCGCAGCTGTCGACTTCACTAAAAATACTGAGAGATAAAAACGCACTTCCCACACCTGCCACCAGGGGATAAAGATAGGACCGAGCACGCCACCCGTTTAAACAGAGAACTGCAGCAGGAACTGGGACCGGACCAGGGCTGAACCAGGGCTAAAGCAGGGCTAAACTTGGACTAAACTGAGGGTAAACCAGGACAAAAAAACAGGGCTAAACCAGGACTAAACCAATGTCTAAAGCAGGACTAAACCAGGGCTAAACGTGGACTAAACTGAGGGTAAACCAGGACAAAAAAACAGGACTAAACCAGGACTAAACCAATGTCTAAAGCAGGACTAAACCAGGGCTAAACGTGGACTAAACTGAGGGTAAACCAGGACAAAAAACAGGACTAAACCAGGACTAAACCAGGGCTAAACCAGGGCTAAACCAGGGCTAAACCAGGGCTAAACCAGGGCTAAACGTGGACTAAACTGAGGGTAAACCAGGACAAAAAACAGGACTAAACCAGGACTAAACCAGGGCTAAACCAGGGCTAAACCAGGGCTAAACCAGGGCTAAACGTGGACTAAACTGAGGGTAAACCGGGACTCAACCAGAGCTAGAACAGGGCTAAAGCAGGACAAAAACCAGGGCTAAACCAGGACTAAAGCAGGACAAAAACCAGGACTAAACCGGGACTAAACCAATGTCTAAAGCAGGACTAAAACCAGGACTCAACCAGGACTAAACCAGGGCTGAACGTGGACTAAACTGAGGGTAAACCGGGACAGAAAAACAGGGCTAAACCGGGGCTAAGCCGGGGCTAAACGTGGACTAAACTGATGGTAAACCAGGACAAAAACAGGACTAAACCAGGGCTAAACGTGAACTAAACTGAGGGTAAACTGGGACAAATAAAAAAACAGGGCTAAACCAGGACTCAACCAGAGCTAAAACAGGGCTAAAAAAGGACAAAAACCAGGACTAAACCAGGGCTAAACGTGGACTAAACTGAGGGTAAACCAGGACAAAAAACAGGGCTAAACCGGGGCTAAACGTGGATTAAACTGAGGGTAAACCGGGACAGAAAAACAGGGCTAAACCAGGACTCAACCAGAGCTAGAACAGGGCTAAAGCAGGACAAAAACCAGGACTAAACCAGGACTAAACCAGGACTAAACCAGGACTAAACCAGGACTAAACCAGGACTAAACCAGGACTAAACTGAGGGTAAACCAGGACAAAAAAAAAAAAACAGGGCTAAACCAGGACTCAACCAGAGCTAAAACAGGGCTAAAAAAGGACAAAAACCAGGACTAAACCGGGACTAAACCAGGTCTAAACATGGTCTAAACCGGGGCTAAAACTGGACAAAAAACATGACTAAACCAGGACTAAACCAGGACTAAACTGGGTCTAAACATGGCCTAAACCGGGGCTAAACCAGGACAAAAACCTGAATTAAACCAGGACTAAAACAGGGCTAAAATAGGGCTAAAGCAGGACAAAAACCGGGACTAAACCAGGTCTAAACCAGGACTAAACCAGGACTAAACCAGGACTAAACCAGGACTAAACCAGGACTAAACCAGGACTAAACCGGGACTAAACCGGGACTAAACCGGGACTAAACCGGGACTAAACCGGGACTAAACCGGGACTAAACCAGGTCACAGCTCCTTGTTTGTTCAGATGTGACTGAGGTTTGACTCATAATCCACGAGGTTAATGTGACACAGGAGCAGATTTAACTCAGAGACACTTTAGAGACAAAAGGACAAGACACAAACAGACTCACCTGTGTCCTCTGTCCCTCTGAGGTGTGTCCTCTGTCCCTCTGAGGCGTGTCCTCTGTCCCTCTGAGGCGTGTCCTCTGTCCCTCTGAGGCGTGTCCTCTGTCCCTCTGAGGCGTGTCCTCTGTCCCTCTGAGGTGTGTCCTCTGTCCCTCTGAGGCGTGTCCTCTGGTCTAAAGTTGGACATATTTCGAGTCTCTGTAAAGTTCTTCCTCTGGACTCTTCAGGCTTTGTTCTTTAGATAAACTGAACTTCTTCTTCTTTTTCTTCTTTTTGTTGTTTTACGGCGGTTGGCAACCATTGTATAGGAGCATTACCGCCACCTACTGTTCCGGAGTATGGGACAGAATAGGCTCACAATCTGATGCGAAAGTAAATAAAATAAAATAAAATAGAAAAAATAAATAAAAATAAAATGAAGTAAAATAATAATAAACTGAACTTCATTAACTAAAGTATTTTCATCTGTAAAACACATTCATTCAAATGTCCCTGTCCCTCAGTTTCCCAGAGTGCACCTGGAGGGAGGGGTCCTTCACATGTGTCCTTCACATGTGTCCTTCACGTGTGTCCTTCACGTGTGTCCTTCACATGTGTCCTTCACGTGTGTCCTTCACGTGTGTCCTTCACGTGTGTCCTTCACATGTGTCCTTCACGTGTGTCCTTCACGTGTGTCCTTCACGTGTGTCCTTCACATGTGTCCTTCCCACGTGTCCTTCACGTGTGTCCTTCACATGTGTCCACACCACTGCCTGATTAAAAACAAATGTAGCAGAACATATTTAACTACAGGAAATAAAACACATCTACTCGTTGAAGATGGATATTTAGACTCATAAACACCTGAGTGTCATTTATTTTTCAGAAAAAAAAACTTTCCAAACATTATTTTCAATATAAATGTTTGGGCTCTTGGGGGCCCTCTGGTGGCCCTGGGGCCCTCTGGTGGTGGCCCTGGGGCCCTCTGGTGGCCCTGGGGCCCTCTGGTGGCCCTGGGGCCCTAAGCAGCTGCTCAGTCTGTGTTTAGTCTGGACCGGCCCTGTCTGCACTTGGACTAAACCAGGACTAAGTTGTTCAAACAGAGACACAAAAACAACCACACACTGAAGAGTTTATTGAAGTTTTTATTCATGTGGAGCAGATCTGAGTCTGAGAGGATTTGAAAAGTGAAAACAGAAAATACTTCAGTCTGATGGAACATTTATGTGAATTTGGTCACATTTTATAAAACACTTTTCCACCGTCAAGGCGCTCAAAGTACTTTAAGTACTTTAAGTACTTTAAGTACTTTAAGTACTTTAAGTACTTTAAGTACTTTCATAAACTTGACTTAACCAGGTCTAAACCAGGACTAAACAAGGACTAAACATGGACTAAACCAGAACTGAACCAGGACTAAACAAGGACTTAACATGGACTAAACCAGAACTGAACCAGGACTAAACAAGGACTAAACATGGACTAAACCAGAACTGAACCAGGACTAAACAAGGACTTAACATGGACTAAACCAGAACTGAACCAGGACTAAACAAGGACTTAACATGGACTAAACCAGAACTGAACCAGGACTAAACAAGGACTAAACATGGACTAAACCAGAACTGAACCAGGACTAAACAAGGACTAAACATGGACTAAACCAGAACTGAACCAGGACTAAACAAGGACTAAACATGGACTAAACCAGAACTGAACCAGGACTAAACAAGGACTTAACATGGACTAAACCAGAACTGAACCAGGACTAAAGCAGGACTAAACATGGACTAAACCAGAACTGAACCAGGACTAAAGCAGGACTAAACCAGAACTGAACCAGGACTAAACAAGGACTAAACATGGACTAAACCAGAACTGAACCAGGACTAAAGCAGGACTAAATATGGACTAAACCAGAAGTGAACCAGGACTAAACAAGGACTAAACATGGACTAAACCAGAACTGAACCAGGTCTAAACCAGGACTAAACATGGACTAAACCAGAACTGAACCAGGACTAAACATGGACTAAACCAGAACTGAACCAGGACTAAAGCAGGACTAAACATGGACTAAACCAGAACTGAACCAGGACTAAAGCAGGACTAAACATGGACTAAACCAGAACTGAACCAGGACTAAACAAGGACTAAACATGGACTAAACCAGAACTGAACCAGGACTAAACCAGGACTAAACCAGGACTAAAAGTCTCTCTGATCTGGACGGTCACTTCCAAACCTCAGACTGAGATGTTCTTGTGTCTGTATCTGCAGGTTAAACCTCTGGACACAGGGTCAGTTCTGTTTGTTTTGCCTTTTTACAAACAGTGAGACCAGAAAAAAAAGCAGGTGAATAAAGACAAAAGCAGGTTCAGGGGTGAGGTTCAGGGGTTCAGAGGTTCAGGGGTGAGGTTCAGAGGTTCAGAGGTTCAGGGGTGAGGTTCAGGGGTGAGGTTCAGACGATATCGAGCCGAGCGAAGGACTGGTCTGTTCCCAGATTATTCTCCACAAACACCTCATATTTTCCTGAGTCTTGGGGCTGAGCGTTTTTGATGGTCAGGATGGAGCTGGTGTCACCGACGTCGAAGAAAACTCTGAAAAAAGACCAGGAGTTAAATCTGCAAATAAGTCTTTCATTATTTAGTTTAGAATTTAGTCCTGGTTCAGTCCTGGTTTAGCCCTGGTTTAGTCCTGGTTTAGTCCTGGTTCAGTCCTGGTTTAGTCCTGGTTTAGTCCTGGTTCAGTCCTGGTCTAGTCCTGGTTCAGTCCTGGTTTAGTCCTGGTTCAGTCCTGGTCTAGTCCTGGTTCAGTCCTGGTTTAGTCCTGGTTCAGTCCTGGTTCAGTCCCGGTCTAGTCCTGATTTAGCCCTGGTCTAGTCCTGGTTCAGTCCTGGTTTAGTCCTGGTTCAGTCCTGGTTCAGTCCCGGTCTAGTCCTGATTTAGCCCTGGTGTAGTCCTGGTTTAGTCCTGGTTCATTCCTGGTTTATGATTTTTTTTAATTTTTTTTATTGTCTTGTGTTTTATCCTGAAATTGTGAGTTTAAACTTTAAGGAAACAGAGATAATATTCTCTCTCAAATCAGGATGAACTGTTTGTCTGAAGCCCGTGATTATAGATTATGATTAACATAAATGTGATTGTGATTATTTTAACTTTATTGATCCTCGTGACGTCCTCTGTGGTTTTTACCTTTCGTCTTCGTCGATGTCGTCTCCGTCCTTCAGCCAGGCCACCAGCGGGGGGGGCTCTCCACTGATGTCCGCCTTCAGAGTCACAGTGCAGCCACGTTTGGACCTCAGGCTGTCAGGACCTTTAGACACTTTGGCCGGGACTGAAACATCACAGACACGTTATAGTGAGACTGAAACATCACAGACATGTTATAATGAGGGACTGAAACATCACAGACATGTTATAATGAGACTGAACCATCACAGACATGTTATAGTGAGACTGAAACATCACAGACACGTTATAATGAGGGACTGAAACATCACAGACATGTTATAATGAGACTGAAACATCACAGACATGTTATAATGAGGGACTGAAACATCACAGACATGTTATAATGAGGGACTGAAACATCACAGACACGTGATAATGAGACTGAAACATCACAGACATGTTATAGTGAGACTGAAGCATCACAGATATGTTATAATGAGACTGAAACATCACAGACACGTTATAGTGAGAGACTGAAACATCACAGACACGTTATAATGAGGGACTGAAACATCACAGACACGTTATAGTGAGACTGAAACATCACAGACACGTTATAATAAGACTGAAACATCACAGACACGTTATAATGAGCAACTGAAACATCACAGACATGTTATAATGAGGGACTGAAACATCACAGACATGTTATAGTGAGACTGAAACATCACAGACACGTTATAATGAGGGACTGAAACATCACAGACACGTTATAATGAGGGACTGAAACATCACAGACATGTTATAATGAGGGACTGAAACATCACAGACATGTTATAGTGAGACTGAAACATCACAGACACGTTATAATGAGGGACTGAAACATCACAGACATGTTATAATGAGGGACTGAAACATCACAGACATGTTATGATGACGGACTGAAACATCACAGACACGTTATAGTGAGACTGAAACATCACAGACACGTTATAGTGAGACTGAAACATCACAGACATGTTATAATGAGACTGCAACATCACAGACATGTTATAGTGAGACTGAAACATCACAGACACGTTATAATAAGACTGAAACATCACAGACATGTTATAATGAGGGACTGAAACATCACAGACACGTTATAATGAAACTGAAACATCACAGACACGTTATAATGAAACTGAAACATCACAGACATGTTATAATGAGGGACTGAAACATCACAGACATGTTATAATGAGACTGAAACATCACAGACACGTTATAATGAGGGACTGAAACATCACAGACACGTTATAGTGAGACTGAAACATCACAGACACGTTATAGTGAGACTGAAACATCACAGACACGTTATAATGAAACTGAAACATCACAGACACGTTATAATGAAACTGAAACATCACAGACATGTTATAAATAGGGACTGAAACATCACAGACATGTTATAGTGAGACTGAAACATCACAGACATGTTATAAATAGGGACTGAAACATCACAGACATGTTATAGTGAGACTGGAACATCACAGACATGTTATAATGAGACTGAAACATCACAGACATGTTATAATGAGACTGAAACATCACAGACATGTTATAATGAGACTGAAACATCACAGACATGTTATAATGAGACTGAAACATCACAGACATGTTATAGTGAGACTGAAACATCACAGACACGTTATAGTGAGACTGAAACATCACAGACACGTTATAGTGAGACTGAAACATCACAGACACGTTATAGTGAGACTGGAACATCACAGACATGTTATAATGAGACTGAAACATCACAGACATGTTATAATGAGACTGAAACATCACAGACACGTTATAATGAGACTGAAACATCACAGACATGTTATAATGACTCACCCTCCACTGTGATACAGGCCGAGTCTTGCGTTTGTCCAAACGGATTCTTCACGGCGACGGTGTATTTGCCGAGGTCGCTCAGCTCGCCGTCCCGCACGACCAGCGCCACCACGTCCGGGTCCTCGAACACGTAGCGGTACTTGGGCCCGTCCTGCAGCTGGGCGCCGTCTTTGGACCAGACGATGAACGGGTCGGGGAACGCGGAGACCCTGCAGGAGAGTTTAGCAGCACTGCCCTCCACCAGAATCACGTCTCTCAGATTCTGCAGCGTCGGGGATGAAGATGGTAATTCTTTCTTTTCAAAGTTACCGTGACGCTGAAGTTTTACACTGGAACATTCTCACCTGCAGGATCCGGGGGGGGCCCTTCTCCCGGAGCTCCTTACGGGACCTGAGGAGACGGGAAGACGAGAAACATGAGGACAAAGAGTTTATACGTTACAGCCGAATTTTTTTGTCACGTTTTGTCAAATCAGAGTTTAAATACAAAAGTGGACGCTTGGAAAAGTAGGTCACGTGAGCACAGAGGTCGTAGGTCGTCGGTCGTTGGCTGAGGTCGTTGCCGAGGGTGATGGGTGCGTCTCTGTCCCTTAGTTGAGAAGCTCTGGTCCTACAGATTTGAGCTCTTCCTGTAAATGTCAGTGGGAGTGGATCTCTCCTTCGCTGTTTTCGAGGTTTCTCTTTTTCCCACTGGGTTTTTTTTTTTTAGTTTTTCCTTTGCCGAGAAGGACGGACTAAGGATAGGGGGCGCTCTGGGACATTTTTGTTTAGTTGATTAATTTGCTCGTTTGTCTCTGTTCCTTTGTTGATTTTCTAACTTTCGGTTGGTTAAATCAGTTCTGACTTTGGGCTTTACAAAAATAAACTGAATTGAACAGTGACGGGACTTCCTTTATGGCAGGGGCGTCAAACACATTTTCTCTTTTAAGTACTTTTAACTTTTTAATTTTTAACTGTTTCTGTATTTATTATTTATTCAAGTTACAAATATTGCATATGTATTTGCTTAGATGTAAAAATATGGCGGTGTAACTGTGTATCTCCTGAAAAAATGACAGTTTAAGACCATCATACATTTAACTTACCCTGTTGAGGGCCACATAAAACGATCTGGAGGCCCACATTTTGCCCGGGGGCCTTGAGTTTGACACATGTGCTTTATGGGATCCGTTCCTTTCAAAGAGCCGTTCAAACACTGGCTCTTTTACTACGTATTTATATGACAGAAGCCGACGTGAGGACTCATTTTATCTACAAACTAATCACAGAGAAACGACTAAGGTTTAAACTGAGAGCGGCAGTGTGTTTACTCCTCGAAATTATGCAAAACTGAGATAAAATGTTGCACTATAATAATAAACATAATCATAATAATAATCATAATCATAATAAAAACTGTTTTTATGATGCTAAATCTGTTTTTTGTGTCTCCTGCTCTGCTTCTGTGCTGATTCTTGTGTCGGTTCAGTGTTAATCAGGATAAAAATGCCACAAAAAGAAGAAAAAAACGCACAAATATGAAGTTCCTTAAGTGTCTGTGGACGACCATCATGAGCTTGAGCTGTTTTTGTTTATTAAAGTGAATCGACCTGTGTCAGAAATGAGCATCTCGCGAAAAATACTGTCAGATATTTGCAGTATTCATAAAGTGACAAGTGTTAGACTGTTCTTCATCATGGTTCTCTGTGACATAATGAGTCGACCGCTGGGAGAAGGTGCAGTAAACCTCCTCCACCTGCTGCTCATACTTCAGTGTCTGGAGCAGCGGTCGGCGGAGTTTAACTCAAGTGTATTTTATTTGTGTTAGTTCTTTTTTTTTAAAATTGTAGTTCTAAATTGGAAGATTATTGTGATCTTGAAATAGTGAAATAAAATCACAGTTGTCCGTCGCTGTATCACGGTTCACCTTTCACGGTCTCGCTGTTTCGTGGATTTTTTTAGTGTAATTTTGATGCTTTTATTCCAGTGTATGATCGTGCATTGTGTCGTGCGTCCTGATTGGCTGTTGGACTGTAGACCATTGTGTCGTGCGTCCTGATTGGCTGTTGGACTGTAGACCATTGTGTCGTGCGTCCTGATTGGCTGTTGGACTGTAGACCGTTGTGTTGTTCGTCCTGATTGGCTGTTGGACTGTAGACCATTGTCCATCAGTGTCAATTTTGTTTTATTTTGTTGGGTTTTTTTTGCTATTTTGAGTTCTTTTTTTTTTTTTTTTTTTTTTTAGTTTATTTTTAACTTTTTTATTTTTTATTTTTTGGTTATTTTGAGGTTTTTTGGGGTTGTTTTTGGTTATTTTGAGTTATTTTTGAGTATATATTTTTTTTATTTTTTTTATTTTTTGTTTTTGTTTTTTGTGTCCTCTCTCTTTAACTGCTGCTGTCAGACTCATCATTTTGGTCTTAGGGACTGTAGACCATTGTGTCGTGCGTCCTGATTGGCTGTTGGACTGTAGACCATTGTGTCGTGCGTCCTGATTGGCTGTTGGACTGTAGACCATTGTGTTCTGCGTCCTGATTGGCTGTTGGACTGTAGACCATTGTGTCGTGCGTCCTGATTGGCTGTTGGACTGCAGACCATTGTGTTCTGCGTCCTGATTGGCTGTTGGACTGTAGACCATTGTCCATCAGTCTCCTCCGTGCCGTGTCTCCTGTCCAGTACAGAATGTGTTCAGACAAATTTACATAAACGTTGGATCTCAGTGTGACTCTGAAGTGCTGTACGTTTGCGATTTCTTTTCTCCCCGACAAAACCCACAATGTCGATGAAACGTTCTGCACCGACAAAGACGCCTACGAAGGTTTGAACTTTGAGAGAGTTTAAACGAGAGAGAAATGTGAGAAAATGTTAACGCCTGTGTGAGAAAAGTGTATAAAGTGTGTGGTGAGGGGTTTTACAGACAAAAACATGTAAAAAATAAAGATGATACTTCGCGGATTTCACCTGTTGCGGTTTATTTTTAGAACGTGACCTCCGCGATAAACGAGGGACCGCTGTATATTTTATCATTTTTCGTCGCTCGCACGCACAGACGCCGGTATTATTCGCCAAAAGGCTGTGCATTTATGGAGAAATGTGCCTTTGGAGTCCTGTCGTTCTTCAGATCCACATTCGTCCGTGAGCAGCTATTCTCCATCATGAACTACGTCACGCCTCAGACGACAACTCATGGTTCTACATAAAGATGAAAGCGACTTGCAGACGCTGATTTGCAGACGCTGTGCAGAAGGTCAGGACAAGAAAGTTCCGCAGCACTTTATGGATTTCATAAGCAACACACTATAAAAAAAAACAATATACACAGTGTTATCTTCATTTAAATATCAAAAAGTAAGGGTTCTAGTTTGTTTTTTTGTTTGTTTTCTGTGGAAACCGGGTCCAAACGGCTCTTTCGTCGGGCGTTAAATGTCGCCGACCCCTGGCCTGGAGGAACAAACCATGTTCTTGGGACCAGACTCCATGTTCTTCATCTGAAAAATGCACATTGCCCTCCCTGCACCGTACCGTCGTTTATTCTAACCACAGAATTCCACGAAAGTTCCGCTCTCTGTACCTGTGTCCTCTGTACGAAGCCTGGATCCTGATGGCCGCCTCCTGGACCTGAGGATCTGAGATGTCGATGGTGCAGCCCGGCGGAGGAGACACTTTGATGGACATCTGAAACAAAATCCACAAAACTAATATTTATCCAACCACAGCACAACATCTTCAGACGAACCAGAGACGTTTAAGACGCTCCTGCTTCAGTGAAACAGGGACATACGAGGACGGAAGGGCATCGGACGCAGGAGTAAAATGACCGCGTCTCACCTTGTTGGCGTCTTCCACAGTCCAGCGCGGGTTCAGACCTCGCTTTGACTCTTTTATACTGGGTCCAGAGGAGGACGGAAGGGGGTCCCAGGTCGAGTTTAAGCCCCAGACCTGGATTCCTGCCTTGTTTGGATCTGGTCCGGATTTAGACTCCAGTTTAATAGTTGTGGGAATACTGACATTCTTCAGATGGGAGGGGCTCAAGGAAATGGAGGATTATGGTTTAAACTGAGCTGGAGACTCTACGGTGGAGTGTGGACCTGGTTTATGGATCATATCTGTGGAATTACTGGCTCGCCTCTGTCAGCGTAAACCAACAAAAGTCAAATGATTTTTTTTCACAAACAGCTTCAGAAAGTGGTGTCATTTTTCAGCCTCAAAGACGTGATCGTCGTCAGGTGAAAGGACTTTAAACGATAAGATTCATACGACGAGTTTGTGGAGCCGATCCCGAAGGAATAATGAGAATTTCAACATTTGTGGATCATAAATTTCGAGATCCGTCTGACTTAGCGTCGGGAGCAAAGACGGGAATTTGAGTGTCAAAAATGAAACTGAAACATTTTAAACGTGTTGATAAATGGCGTGTTAATAACAGGGAAGTGTGAGTTCGCAGATAATACTCCACAGATGTGTGATACAGTCGTCCCTCACTACGTCGAGGTTCACCTTTCGCTTTTTTTGGTGCAGTTTTGCGTCTCCTCCGTGTCTCCCGTGTCTCCTTTACGTAAATGTTGGATCGACACGACAGCGAAGAGGCGCGATCAGAGCGACTGTGAAATACGCCGGAGTCACTAGTAATCAATGAAACGAGAGAGAAATGTGAGAAAATGTTGACGCCTGTGTGAGAAAAGTGTATAAAGTGTGTGGTGAGGGGTTTTACAGACAAAAACATAGAGAATAATTGTAAAAAATAAAGCTGATACGTCGCAGATTTTGACTATTACGGGTTATTTTTCTAACGTAACCCCCGCGATAAACGACGGACCGCGGTATAAAAATTTGACTGTTTTTGAAAGAAATCTCCAAACTTTTGATCCATAAATGTTGAACTTTATCATTATTTGTTTGGGATTAGCTCCACAAAATTTCCGTATTAATGTGTCTTAAAGTTTTTCAGAAAAGTAAAGTTTTCAGGAGCCCGAGATCAAGAAGAACGTTCACGGTTCCTGTTCTACAAAAAGACGAAGGTTTGAACTTTGAGAGAGTTTAATGTCCAGTTTAATGTGCATCATATCCATTTCTTCGTGTGTTTTTTGCAAAATGACCGTTCAAAATCAAAACTAGTGAATTCTTCAGAGCAGAATCTTTCCCCACGTCTGTCTCACTTTTACGTTTACAGCTAGAGAGCGCCCCCCGGTGGCCGTTATCCAGTAAAATTCTATAAATAAGCCGCAGGGTTCAAAGCGTGGGGGGAAAAAGTGGCGGCTTATAGTCTGAAATTTACGGTACGTTATTTTATGGCTGAGTTATAAGAAAAATAAATCGGGCCCAGAGGAAATTCAACGTAACTGAACTGGGAGGAACACACGAGGGTTTTAACTGAACCAAAACAAACATGGCGACGCCCGCAGACAAACTTCAGCGTGTTTTAGCGTCAGTACGGAACATTTTGCTTGTGAAAATCGTGCAGAAGGTCAGAGCTTTGTGCTTTTGTGGACAGATATTTGCACTTTTCTCTCGGCGGGATGTAACAAAAGTTTAGATTTTCGTTTTGTTCCGCTGTTGTGACGTTTCAACCGATCGGATTTCAATCAAGTTCATAATCCTCCCTCTTTAACTGTTACAGCAGCGGCGTCAAACTCATTTTCACCGAGGGCCACGTCAGCAAAATGGCCGCCGTCCAGGGCCAGATGTGACTGCGACAGTGTAAATGTCACTAAATGTAAACAAATGTCATGTAAAATAAATGTAATTACTTTATAACTTGTTAAATAACGGTTTCTGTGATTTCTGACATTTTTAAAAGTGTGTATCTGGTCGGGACACACCTCCTCACAGACCTTCAGCTCTGCTTCAAATTCAGCCTTTTACAGTCTTTTAATTATTGGACAATTTGTTGTTTTTCTTGCAGACTCACTTTTTCACACTTAGCTCCGTGTTTGGTGTCAAAATGTCGACGTAGATTGTACCGACTCCGCCTCAAAACACAAAAAAACACACAGGTTTTTCTCCTCAAAGCACAAACTTGTTTTCACCTTCACTTTTCTTCCTTCCAACTTCCTTCCACGCGATAATTTTCCTCTTCATGAACATTTTGTGATGATTATTTGCAAATATTTCTCAGTTCCACACATTAGTTTATTGTCAGTGCAAACATTAAAGCAGCACAGACTTATTTTAAAATGACAGTCGTGCCTTTTAATTTACCTTCTCGCGGCCACATAAAATGACGTGGCGTGCCGCTTTTCGCCCCCGGGCCTTGAGTTTGACATATGTGTGTTACAGGTTCAACTACTAGAGCCAAGGTTATCACTGCCATTGTGTCTTTGGGCAAAACACCTCCACCTCCTCCACCTGCCCTGTGAGAGGAAACTGGTCCCTGGTGGAGAGAAACAAGTGGAACCAAAATAAAGAAGAATATTACATTTTTAAAACAAAATAAATAAATAAATAAATAATAATAATAATAAATAAATAAATTCAATCCCCAAATCATTAATTTTGAAATAATTTCTGTTTTATTAAATCCATATTTGCAGCGGCGTCATGCTCTTTCCATGCCACAAATAAAAGTTTAACAGACACTCGCTCAATAAATAAAATAAGAGCCGTCGACCGCACTCACATTCAGGAGTCAAAACTGGGACAAAATGAGCAAAAGATTCCGAAAATGTCCGAGGATAAACTCCAAAATTCTGAAAGTTTGGTTTAGAAGTCTGGTATGACACGAGGCACGGCAACACCAAAATATTCCCAACAAAATACAACGTTTTTCTGTTAAAATCGGATGTTTTTTTCTGCACAAAACTCTATACTTTACTAACAGGAGGATGAGTTTAGAACTGAAAAACAAAAGGAAAACCAGATAAATAACAAAAAGAGCAGCAGATGAAACGTGAAACTAAACACGGACACAGTTTGATCCTGGTTCTACGTTAAAACTGCAAAAACGACTCGGGGAAGAATAAATTAAAGAGATTATTATTTCTAAAGCTGAACTCCTGCGGTAAACGTCTCTCCTGTTTGTCCAAACTCTTAAAGGGAAGTTCAGTTTTAGCCCTTTTTAAAAACACGTCTTTATTAAAGCCTGAAGGACCTGGAAGTGTGTGAGTTTAGACCTGGTTTAGACCTGGTTTAGACCTGGTTTAGTCCTGGTTTAGTCCTGGTTTAGACCTGGTTTAGACCTGGTTTAGTCCTGGTTTAGTCCTGGTTTAGACCTGGTTTAGACCTGGTTTAGACCTGGTTTAGTCCTGGTTTAGACCTGGTTTAGACCTGGTTTAGACCTGGTTCAGACCTGATTTAGTCCTGGTTTAGACCTGGTTTAGACCTGGTTTAGTCCTGGTTTAGTCCTGGTTCAGTCCTGGTTTAGTCCTGGTTTAGTCCTGGTTTAGTCCTGGTTTAGACCTGGTTTAGACCTGGTTTAGTCCTGGTTTAGACCTGGTTTAGTCCTGGTTTAGACCTGGTTTAGACCTGGTTTAGACCTGGTTTAGACCTGGTTTAGACCTGGTTCAGACCTGGTTTAGACCTGGTTTAGTCCTGGTTCAGACCTGGTTTAGACCTGGTTTAGACCTAGTTTAGACCTGGTTCAGACCTGGTTTAGACCTGGTTTAGACCTGGTTTAGACCTGGTTTAGACCTGGTTCAGACCTGGTTTAGACCTGGTTTAGTCCTGGTTCAGACCTGGTTTAGACCTGGTTTAGACCTAGTTTAGACCTGGTTCAGACCTGGTTTAGTCCTGGTTTAGTCCTGGTTTAGTCCTGGTTTAGACCTGGTTTAGACCTGGTTTAGTCCTGGTTTAGACCTGGTTTAGTCCTGGTTTAGACCTGGTTTAGACCTGGTTTAGACCTGGTTTAGACCTGGTTTAGACCTGGTTCAGACCTGGTTTAGACCTGGTTTAGTCCTGGTTCAGACCTGGTTTAGACCTGGTTTAGACCTAGTTTAGACCTGGTTCAGACCTGGTTTAGACCTGGTTTAGACCTGGTTTAGACCTGGTTTAGACCTGGTTCAGACCTGGTTTAGACCTGGTTTAGTCCTGGTTCAGACCTGGTTTAGACCTGGTTTAGACCTGGTTTAGTCCTGGTTTAGACCTGGTTTAGACCTGGTTTAGACCTGGTTTAGTCCTGGTTAAGTCCTGGTTTAGACCTGGTTTAGTCCTGGTTTAGACCTGGTTTAGTCCTGGTTTAGTCCTGGTTTAGACCTGGTTTAGTCCTGGTTTAGTCCTGGTTTAGACCTGGTTTAGACCTGGTTTAGACCTGGTTTAGTCCTGGTTAAGTCCTGGTTTAGACCTGGTTTAGTCCTGGTTTAGACCTGGTTTAGTCCTGGTTTAGTCCTGGTTTAGACCTGGTTTAGACCTGGTTTAGACCTGGTTTAGTCCTGGTTTAGACCTGGTTTAGACCTGGTTTAGACCTGGTTCAGACCTGATTTAGTCCTGGTTTAGACCTGGTTTAGACCTGGTTTAGTCCTGGTTTAGTCCTGGTTCAGTCCTGGTTTAGTCCTGGTTTAGTCCTGGTTTAGACCTGGTTTAGACCTGGTTCAGACCTGGTTTAGTCCTGGTTCAGTCCTGGTTCAGTCCTGGTTTAGTCCTGGTTTAGTCCTGGTTTAGACCTGGTTTAGACCTGGTTTAGTCCTGGTTTAGTCCTGGTTTAGTCCTGGTTTAGACCTGGTTTAGACCTGGTTTAGTCCTGGTTTAGACCTGGTTTAGTCCTGGTTTAGACCTGGTTTAGACCTGGTTTAGACCTGGTTTAGACCTGGTTTAGACCTGGTTCAGACCTGGTTTAGACCTGGTTTAGTCCTGGTTCAGACCTGGTTTAGACCTGGTTTAGACCTAGTTTAGACCTGGTTCAGACCTGGTTTAGACCTGGTTTAGACCTGGTTTAGACCTGGTTTAGACCTGGTTCAGACCTGGTTTAGACCTGGTTTAGTCCTGGTTCAGACCTGGTTTAGACCTGGTTTAGACCTGGTTTAGACCTGGTTTAGTCCTGGTTTAGACCTGGTTTAGTCCCTGTTAAGACCTGGTTTAGACCTGGTTTAGACCTGGTTTAGACCTGGTTTAGACTCACATTGTTATTGTTGTACATTTTCATTCCTTCACTTGTATTTGCTGTTTAAGGTGGTGATTATTTTAAAGCTCCTATTTTCCGCTAAACTTCTTTTCTCCGTGTTTACCCTGTGCTAATGTAATGAAATGTCCCGCAGTGGGGCTTTAACGCCGTTCTAACGTGATGAAATGTTCTTTAAAATGCCTCATACTGGAGCTTTAAATAGTCCGTGATTCTAAACAGTCATGTCGAGTTCATTAAGGGCGTAATTAGCTTAGCTCGTAGCATCTTCATTCAAAAGACGTCAGACACGTAAAGCGAACAGTACAAGAGTTAGCAAAGGCAGAAGTTTAGACTCGTACAAGAATAGACTCGAAAAAGGAAGAGATATTTATCCAAAAGTGTACAAACTTTGAGGTACGGAGACACGACCAGTCCGGTAACAAACAACGTCCAGATACAAAAATATAGAAATCTCATTAAAAGAGCCAAGATGGCGTCCGTGTCCGGGATCCAAAATGGCGTCCGTGTAGTGAAGTCTCTCAGTTCGTGTGATGTCATAGAAATCCCAAAGAGCCCGAGTTTAAAAATCAAAATGGAGGACAGTTAAACGCAGATTTGTGGACGTTTTTATCTGTGTAATTACGGGATTTATCCACATGAAACAAAAACCGTCACAAAAGTTCCACGTCTTCGCCGTCACTTTAAATAAACCGACAAAAAATGACGTAATTACTGTAGTTTCAAAAAGTGGGTTGGTAAAACGACACGACTTTAAAGGTGTATCTCGTATCCATTGATATATTATGGTTTTGCCTTGAATATTCCACACTATGGCATTAAACACATTTTTTTCTCCATGGAGACACGCCAAGCTACGGGTTAGATCTGTGGAGAGGCGACCCCCGCTCACAGTAACAATGGAGGTATTTTCAGTAATTAAAAAAAAAAAAAACACCTATAAATGGAATAAACGCAAGAAAGCTGGATAAGTTTAATGCCGTACTGCGGAACATTTCAGGCAACGCTGTGGATTTTCATGGAGACAAAACATAAAATTGATTTGGGATTTTTTTTTTTTTTTTTTAACCAATTGTTAAAATATTTGTAGATATTTTGATCAAAAACAGTGGATTTCTCGTACATTTGTATTGGCCCCGCCCTCCATCTGAAACTATGACATCATCACATTCCAGGTTTTTGATTGACAGATGGAGGAGCTCACTGATTGGCAGGTGTGGGGGTTGCTGTGGGCGGGGCTAAGGTGGATGAGCTCATTGATTGACAGACGCGGCGGATATCGGCGGGGCTAAGGTCGATCGTCTCACTGATTGACGGGCGTCGCGGGTGCGGGCGGGGCCAGGGTGGGCGTGGCCGAGCTCTGGTACGACCGTAAAAGGACTTTGTGTTTGGTGGCGTTCAGGCCGCGGCGTTTCTGCTGCTCGGAGACGAATTCTTTGAGCCGCGTCGTGGTGAAGGTGAGAGTCTGACGCCGTAGTCTCATCAGGTACGCGTCCTGTAACCACGAGTTACTGAAGCAGTCTTTGATGGACGGACGCGCCCTAAGAGAGAGAACAGAGTGTCAGATGCCCTCCCTTTGTGTCAGATGCCCTCCCTGTGTGTCAGATGCCCTCCCTCGTGCGTCAGATGCCCTCCCTTTGTGTAAGATGCCCTCCCTTTGTGTCAGATGCCCTCCCTTTGTGTAAGATGCCCTCCCTGTGTGTAAGATGCCCTCCCTGTGTGTCAGATGCCCTCCCCGTGTGTCAGATGCCCTCCCTCGTGTGTCAGATGCCCTCCCTGTGTGTCAGATGCCCTCCCTCGTGTGTCAGATGCCCTCCCTCGTGTGTCAGATGCCCTCCCTCGTGTGTCAGATGCCCTCCCCATGTGTCAGATGCCCTCCCCGTGTGTCATATGCCCTCCCCGTGTGTCAGATGCCCTCCCTCGTGTGTCAGATGCCCTCCCTCGTGTGTCAGATGCCCTCCCTCGTGTGTCAGATGCCCTCCCTCGTGTGTCAGATGCCCTCCCTTTGTATCACATGCCGTCCCCGTGTGTCATATGCCCTCCCCGTGTGTCAGATGCCCTCCCTCGTGTGTCAGATGCCCTCCCCGTGTGTCAGATGCCCTCCCCGTGTGTCAGATGCCCTCCCTGTGTGTGTCAGATGCCCTCCCTCGTGTGTCAGATGCCCTCCCTCGTGTGTCAGATGCCCTCCCCGTGTGTCAGATGCCCTCCCTCGTGTGTCAGATGCCCTCCCCATGTGTCAGATGCCCTCCCTTTGTGTCAGATGCCCTCCCTCGTGTGTCAGATGCCCTCCCTCGTGTGTCAGATGCCCTCCCTTTGTGTCAGATGCCCTCCCTCGTGTGTCAGATGCCCTCCCTTTGTGTCAGATGCCCTCCCTCGTGTGTCAGATGCCCTCCCTTTGTGTCAGATGCCCTCCCTCTCACCAGGGGTAGCTGCAGAGGATCTTCTTGAGGAACAGTGAGGCACTTTGGGACACGTTCTGATAAAGTCGACTCAAATCAAACTTTGCTGTTTGGATTCGGACTTCAGTCTCCTGAGGATCCTGGTCCAAGAACGGAGACCTGCCACTCAACCTGAAAGAGACCAGGGTTAGTCCTGGTTTAGACCTGGTTCAGTCTTGACTTAGTCCTGGTTCAGTCCTGGTTCAGTCCTGGTTCAGACTCACATGATGAAGGTGAGGACTCCTATACTCCAGATATCGGCTGGAGGACCGACCACGTCTCCCTTTAACATCTCAGGAGCTGAAAAAAAACATCAGACCCACTTTAAACAATAAATACAACAAGTACACAGTAAATACAACATGTACACAGAAAATACATGTACACAGAAAATACAACATGTACACAGTAAATACAACATGTACACAGAAAATACAACATGTACACAGTAAATACAACATCTACATGTACTCTAGCGTCCCGATGGCTATAGTAAAAGTACTGCAGTACTTGTATACTCACACATGTACTCTAGCGTCCCGATGGCCGGGCTGAACTGTTTGAGGAACAGAGGGTTGAAGGTCTGGGCCGTTCCAAAGTCGATGATCTTCACTGAGTTCATGAAGGTCACGATGATGTTCTCAGGCTTCAGGTCCAGGTGGAGGATCCTCCTGGTGTGGAGATAGTCCAGACCCTGAAGGATCTGGACTATGTAGGACACCACATCGTCCTCAGAGTATCGGAACCTGAGCAGGTACAGAGAGAAGCATTTAGTTTAACCTGAGCTGGAGACAGGTGGAGTTCTCAGGTGGAGTTCTCAGGTGGAGCTCTCAGGTGGAGTTCTCAGGTGGAGTTCTCAGGTGGAGTTTTCTGTTTAACTGTCAGGGGCAGATCTGTGGTCCTGGTTTAGGGTTAACGTCTCTGTAATTATGAGTCACTCAAGTCTCAGTCATACGAAGTGATGAAGTTTGCACCTGTCGCTTCTGTCGTACCTGTCTCCACCTGTCATACCTGTCTCCACCTGTCGTACATGTCTCTACCTGTCTTACCTGTCGTACCTGCCTCCACCTGTCATACCTGTCTCCACCTGTCGTACATGTCTCCACCTGTCTTACCTGTCGCTCCTGCCTCCACCTGTCTTACCTGTCGCTCCTGCCTCCACCTGTCGTACCTGTCGCTCCTGTCTCCACCTGTCGTACCTGTCGCTCCTGTCTCCACCTGTCGTACCTGTCTCCACCTGTCTCCACCTGTCGTACCTGCCTCCACCTGTCGTCCCTGTCTCCACCTGTCTCCACCTGTCGTCCCTGTCTCCACCTGTGGTACCTGTCGCTCCTGTCTCCACCTGTCTCCACCTGTCATCCCTGCCTCCACCTGTCGTACCTGTCGATGAGGCTGTGCAGCAGCTCTTTGCCGCCGCAGAACTCGCAGATGAGGACGAGGTATCTGGGGGTGACGTAGGCCTCGTGCAGCGCCATGATCCTCTCGTGATGAAGAGACTTTAAAATGTCGTACTCCTGGAGGACGCTCGGCTTCGTCTCCGACTCGTACGGAACGATTTTAGCCATGAACAGGTTTCCAGTGGAATTCTCCCGACACTCACGGATCACGCCAAAACGACCTCTGGAGAGGGGGAGTGAAGGAGAGAGAGAGGGAGAGGGGGAGAGAGGGAGAGAGAGAGGGAGAGGGGGAGAGAGGGGGAGAGAGAGAGAGAGGGAGGGAGAGGGGGAGTGAAGGAGAGAGAGGGGGGGAGAGAGGGAGAGAGAGGGGGAGTGAAGGAGAGAGAGAGAGGGAGAGGGGGGGGAAGGCGAGCGAGAGAGAGGGGGAGAGAGGGAGAGGGGGAGAGAGAGAGAGGGGGAGTGAAGGAGAGAGAGGGAGAGAGTGAGGGAGAAAGGGGGAGAGGGGTAGAGAGGTAGAGAAGGCGAGCGAGAGAGAGGGGGGAGAGGGAGAGAAGGCGAGAAGAAGAGAGAGGTGGAGAGAAGGAGAGAGGAGGAGAGGGAGAGAGAGGTGGAGAGTTGGAGAGAGGTAGAGAAAGGGAGAGAAGAATAGAGAGAGAAAGGAAGAAAGGTGGAGAGAGGAATAGAAGGAGAGAGGGAGAGAGAAGGAGAGGGGTGGAGAGGTAGAGAAGGAGATAAGAGGAGAGGGAGAGAGGGAGAGAAGAAGAGAGGGAAAGAGGTGGAGAAATAGAGAAGGAGAGAGGGAGAGGTGAAGAGAGGCAGAGAGAGGCAGAGAGGGAGAGAATGAGAGAGGGCGGGTTATAACCAGGCTCACACCAGATTAATAAACGTCACAGAGTTTGGCTCGTCTCATGATCAGGACAAATACTCTGAGCTGATTGGACGAAGCGAAACAAGCCGAGAAATAAAAGAAGAAGGACAAACGCACAAATGTCTTCCCTCTGCACGTTTTTCTCAAACCAAATTGTCTAAATATTTGTTTTGGTTTGTTTCGGTGCTTCACCTTTGGCTCTGCCCACACTACAATACTGCTCTGTGATTGGTCTGAACCACCGGAATTCATCTTATAACACAAGGTCAGGGAGGTTAAAGGTCAGGGAGGTTAAAGGTCAGGGAGGTTAAAGGTCAGGGAGGTTAAAGGTCAGGGAGGTTAAAGGTCAGGGAGGTTAAAGGTCAAGGAGGTGAAACTTAAGGCGCACTTTAAAAATCTGAATAATGACAGTACTTCCTCTCACCGGGCCTTCTCGTCCATAAAGGTGTAGGGTTTTTGGGGTACTCCCTGTCGGAGCGCCCCCTCTCCGGCCTTCCCCAGCAGAGGTGTCCTTCGCCCAGACGGAGTGATCCTTCCGGAGGGCGGCCCGCGGCCCTCCGCCCCGGCCTGGACCACCGGAGTCAAGCTCTGCACCACCACCACCGGGGGAGACACCACCACAGTGGGAGGAGGCGCCACAGAGGGAGGGAGCGCGGAGGCGCTCTGCGGCTGGGACGAGGGCACCGGGGCGGGGGCGGTGGAGGAGGGAGGCTGGGCTGGAGGAGTCTTTCTAGAGGAGGCGGCGACGTACAGGGGGACAGAGGATATGGGTTTACCTGGAGAAAAAGAAAAAGACACAAGTATAACGGGGAAAAAGAACAACAGTTTACAGTCGAACAGATGAGAAAAAATATTTATCAAATTATAAAAAGTACAGATTGTGTTCAGGAAAAGTACCAGGACTAAATGAGGACTAAACCAGGACTAAACCAGGACTAAACCAGGACTAAACCAGGTCTAAACCAGGAGTGAATCTGGACTAAACCAGGACTAAACCAGGACTAAACCAGGACTAAACCAGGACTAAACCAGGACTAAACCAGGAGTGAATCTGGACTAAACCAGAACTAATCCAGGACTAAATCAGGACTAAACCAGGACTAATCTAGGACTAAACTAGGATTAAACCAGGACTGAACCAAACAGTAAACCAGGTCTAAACCAGAACTAAACCAAGACTAAGACCAATTGTAAACCAAGCCTAAACCGGGACTGAACTGAATTTGTAAAGTCAAACAAAACTGGACAGAACCAGGTCTAAACTAGGACTAACCAGGACTAAACCAGGATTTAACCAGGTCTAAACTAGGACTAGCTCAGGTCTGAACGTTGTCAAATGCAGCACTAACCATGAGGAACACTAAAACTGAACAGTTATTCAATTATTTGTTAATTGTTTTGCACTTTTTGTCCTTATCTAAATTATGACAAGACGACGACATATTTAAACTAATCCTAAACCAACACAAAGCGCTAAAATAAAAAGTCTAGTATTCATAAATGTGCAGTTCTCACCGATGACAGCTGGTGGCGTTGGCGAGGGCGGCGTGCGGATCGGACTGTGCGGTTTGGGCGGGACCACGGGGGGAGGAGCTAGCTTCGGTTTGGACACGCTAATGCTAAGGGTGGATTTGAGCGTTTCGGAGGGAGAGGGGGGAGCGGGGGAGGAGACAGGGGGAGGGGGGGAGAGGGACGGAGCGGGAGAGGAGGGGGAGGTGACGGGTGGAGGAGGAGAGGAGGGCGAGAGCGAGGGGGAGGTCACGGGTGGAGGAGGAGAGGAGGGCGAGAGAGAGGGGGAGGTGACGGGTGGAGGAGGAGAGGAGGGAGAGAGCGAGGGGGAGGTCACGGGCGGAGGAGGAGTGGAGCCCGGGCTGGTTTTAGGTGGAGCGGGTTTGATGGAGGGGATGGTCATGGAGGACTTCACCACCACGGGAGGAGCAGCAGAGGGCGCTGTTTTCACCACGATGGTCGCAGTGGACTTCACCGGTTCTGAGCGAAAGAAAAAGTCGAGTTTTCAATCAGAAATCTTAATCAATCCATCCATTTTCTTCCTCTTATCCGGGGCCGGGTCGTGACTTCCCCCACCCCAGACACTTCCACCAGCTCCTCCGGTGAGACCCCAAGGTGTACCCGGGTCAGCCGAGAGACAATAGTACGATGAAACTGGTGGTTTTACGGATCCTAGAACAAGTGTGAGCAAACTTTTTGACACACGGGCCACAATGGGGTCTAAAATGTGAGAAAGGGGCGGGGCCAGGCCATTAATTAAATCTGTAAATTGCCTGCCGACCTCTGAGCCCTAGCCGCCCGTTCCTGCGTTGACTTCTTGCTAAACCAGGACTAAACCAGGACAAAGTGACGGCTGATATTGTTCTCTTTGAAAACCACGACAGTTTCTCGGTATTTGATCGGACATATTGAGTCGTCCACTCCGTATTAAACACTCGGGGCTCACTATCCACTTCTCTTTTCTTTGATAATCTCATTTTTGCAGAAGGGCTGATAAGAGAATAACAGCACAACCCTCCTGAACAAGGCTGATGTAGCTGAAGTGCGCCATCTTTTGGGGAAACGTTGGCATTACAGGGGAAAGATAAACTGAACATAATTTGGTGACGTTCGGCGGACCGGATTAATAAACCCAAAGGACCGTGTGTGGCCCCTGGGCCGTCGTTTGCCCATGTCTGTCGTAAAATGTGACGATGTCATAATCTCAGAGGGGGGAAAGAGCCACATTGTCCTATTGATAACATTGAATTTGTCATGAAATATTCAAAAGGTAAATCCACAAAAGTTGAACCTGATCATTTCTTTATTTATTATTTTGACCTAAGAACTTTAACAACACAAATCTGCATTTTAACAGTATTAATTGTAGCTGCCCTCATCTGTATTAAACATAATTAAACCCAGAAATAAAACCTTGTCCACCTTTTCTAAACATAATATTTTTTTTCTATATTATAAATTAGAGTTTAGACCAAGACTCTAAAGCTCAAACACGTCCCTCGTCCTGTGGGGTCTTTATCGTAAAAGGACACACATCTAGACTCTTCTTATAGGGTCTTTATAAAGGACAGACCTGTCGGCTCCATCCGCACCACCTCGGACAGGTTGCTGTAGGGGCCCTGTCCCGCTTTGTTCACACAGGCCACTCTGAAGCGGAAGGCGCCCCCTGGTGGAAGATCTGTCACGTTGTAGTAACAGTCGGCCACTCCGGTCGCCACGATCAGCCAGTTACTCTCTCCTGAAACATGCGACGCTGCTTTAGAAGGTTTTTTTTGTGTTTTCTTTTTCAAATTTTACTTATGAAAAAAAACAAAAACAGTATAGTACAAAACATAACAGGACGTGACAAGAGATAGAAACATGTAAAGAACAAAGAAGGAGAAGAAACAGACAAGAAAATGATAAACCAGGTACAAAGGACAAGAAACAGAAATAAAACAATAATCAGCACTTGGGGCGGGTTTAGGGGCGGGTTTAGGGGGCAGGTTGTGGGGCAGGTTGAGGGGGCGGGGTCTAATGTATGAGCTAATGTTTCATTCTTGAGCAGGTAAAATGAATGAGTGAATTTAGTTATGAAGTTCAAACTAGTTCTGACATTCAGTTTCAGGGTTGAGTCTCCATTCTCTCTTTATTTTTTTCCTTTTCCTTTCTTCCCTTTTTTCCTTCCTTTCTTATCCTTTTTCCTCTTTTCCTTTCTCCCTTTAGTTTGTCCTCTATTTTTCTTCCTTTCCTTTTTCTCTTTTCTTCTGCTTTTCCCCTTTAGAAGAACACTTACCACCAGAAATATGAAACACACCGATCTAAGACGTTTCATTTTCAAGACATATGTAGAACGTCATATTCCACTTTTTCTTTTCTTTTTTTTTTTTTTGCAGATACCACAGTGAGTAAACATCTCTGATTGGTTGGCGGCGTGTGGCGTATCTTCTCAAATTGGCTGTTCTAACCTTAATCCGTCCTGTGATTGGTTTATTTTCACCCTCGCCCCTCCTCCCTGCTCTCTGATTGGCTGGCTGTGTGGTTTAGCTCCTCTGATTGGCTCTTACCTTCTGCCCGCCTCTCCAGAGAGTATGTGCAGGGGGCCATAGTGTCTGAGGGCCTCCACAGAACCAGAGCCGTGTGGTTGTATTTCTGAGGGATCTCTGGAGTCCCGGGACGATTCGGGAGACCTGAGGAGAGACGTACACGGGTTTGTCTCACTCTCAGTTTATGGGACGGGCCTCAGGTGAAAGGTCAGAACCTCCTTTAAGGTCTCTTACGTGCTAGAGAGATGGTACAGGACGAGGACGTAGAAGCCAGCGGGTTTGTGGCCACGCACTCGTACACTCCGGCGTCCTTCTTCGTCGTCTGCATGATCATGAGTAACTGTCTCCCGTCGGGACACGCGATCATGTTCATACGAGCGTCGATCTCCAGAGGCTTCTTATCTGAAACACGATTTAAAACGACTTTACTCAAAATGTTCTTATGAGTATGTTTTGTTTTTCGTACCTTAAAGGGGTGTAATAAATGTGTTCAGAATTAAATGTTTGATTTTTTTTTTGCAGTTTTTAACAGTATTTTTGCCTCTAAATGTTGAACTAATCCACACGTCTGTAAGTCCAGGTCATGTGGTGTCAGCGGCCAATGGGATCACTAGATTCAGACCAGGAAGTGTGTGCGGCGGTAAATAGGTGTTTTTATCTGACCCAGCTGATGTGAGGCTGATGTTAGGGTGCTTACCTTTGACCCAGCTGATGTGAGGGTGATCAACTTTGACCCAGCTGATGTGAGGCTGATGTGAGGGTGCTTACCTTTGACCCAGCTGATGTGAGGGTGATCAACTTTGACCCAGCTGATGTGAGGCTGATGTGAGGGTGCTTACCTTTGACCCAGCTGATGTGAGGCTGATGTGAGGGTGCTTACCTTTGACACAGCTGATGTGAGGGTGCTTACCTTTGACCCAGCTGATGTGAGGCTGATGCGAGGGTGCTCACCTTTGACCCGGCTGATGTGAGGGTGCTCACCTTTGACCCAGCTGATGTGAGGGTGGGGGCTTCCCGCTGGGAGGCAGCTCAGAGTCACTGGGTCTCCCTCCAGTAGAACATGGTCCCTGAGTTTAATGTGGAAAACTGGAGGAAAATCTGGACACAAACAGAAATAAAACAGTGGATTAGAGGATGAGCCGTGCCCATTTATGAGGAGGTTAACAGTTTAAACCCAGGCTGATCATTGTCAGACTGAAAACTGGGCCTGGACACAGTTAGTTTTGTTTTTTCTTTCTTCATTTTTGACATTTTGACTTCAATCTGCAGCTCATTTTCAATCTGAAGGCACCGGTCAAAGAAGTTAAAATTTATAGCAGTTTCTGAGGACACCATTTTGATTTGAAAAATGCTGTTAGCCAACGATACAGAGAGATAACGGACACTTCAGCCACTCATCTGTTCAGCACACAGACTCAGACACGTGTTATTTAAGGAGATAAAGGTTCAGCTGTGTCTGATCCAACGTGTGTCCGTGATAAACGTGAGTCTGCACTGTCCCTGTGGTTTCACTCTTTTTTCTACTGTCGAGTTGATTTTCTTGTGTTCAATGTCGAGTAGAAACTAAATATTTAGCAGAGGTGGGTAGCACTTTAAAGTCGGGACCAGTTAGTAGATACTTGACAAGATTCATATGCCCAATGACACCAAATGCTTTAATATATACCGCACATTTTGGACTATAAGCCGCTACTTTTTCCCCGCTCTTTGAACCCCGCGGCTTATACAACGGTGCGGCTAATTTATAGATTTTTACTGGCCAACATCCACCGGGGGGCGCTCTCTAGCAGTAAACGCAAAAGTGAGACGGACGTGGGGAAAGATGCGCTGAAGAATTCACTAGTTTTGATTTTTGAACTGTCATTTTCTGCGTCTTTTAAGTTAAAGGCAATGGATCTGGCGTCAAAGAAGGAAATAGATCCACCGCACGTAAGTTTGGCGTCAACGAATCGATGGTGCGACATTGGAGCGGGAAGAATTTAGTAGATGTAAAAAGACGACCAAATCTTTCAGAGGAAATAAACACAGATGGCCCGTGTTGGTGCTGTTTTATTTTCTAAACTGTAGTACGTTCATCGTGTTGTTGTTCATGTCGTGTTGGTTGGTGCCAATTTTCAGGCGCAGTTTGAAAAAAACAAATGTTTATTAAAACTCAAAAATCTCCGTGTACTGTCTTTCTATGTAAATATCTCGTGTTACAACATATTTGTAACATGCAGCTTATATTCAAGTACAGCTTATATGTATACAAAAAGTATTTTCTTTTCAAATTTAGCCGGTGCGGCTTATATTCAGGTGCGCTCTATAGTCCAGAATTTACTGTAATCTTTTTTCAAACTGCAATAACGCCACTAATACTGTATACGCCTCAACATATACCACTGTAACTAACACTATAATTAACTATTCACTTAATATGACGTACCAATACTAGTACCATTAATAATTAGTGCAAGTATCACTTCTTGTACCACTGTAAGTACCACTAAGTACCGCTGTTAGTTATACAGTATGTATTAGTGTCACGATCCCTGTCCGTCCAGCCCCTTTTTGTACTTTCTCCCCTTCCTTCTGTGTCTGAGCCTGGAGCTGGGGCGGAGATCCTGGCTCCTCCCACACACACCTGGAGCTAATCTACAATCAGCTGCACCTGGGGAGGATAAGAGCAGCCAGGACATGACACTCGCCGCCAGATCGTCCGTATATCTGTGTTACTCCCTGCTTGGCTCAGTTCGTGTTTTTTTTTCGCTTTTTAACTTTCCTAAACTGGATACTTTTGCTCCTCACCAGATCCCGCTCCCTGGACCCGCTCAGCTCTCCCGTCTCTGACCCTGCTCTTCTTTACCGGTACAGTCCTTCCCGTCTCTGACTCTGGTACTTTCGCTCTGTCCTTGGACCACGGCAAACACCTCGCTCCTGACTCACCGATTAATCAACCGTTATTTTTGCACAGTAAACACTTTCCCAGAGTTCCGTCTTTTTGGTCCCTCGTGTCAGACGTTACGACGATTAGTATCAGTACATATACCAAGGTACCGCTAGATAGTACCACCACAAGTACCACAGTAACTACCGCCATAATTACTAGTCAAGTATCTACTAACTACCACCGTAAGTACCTTGTAAGTATTTTAAAGTGCTGCCCAGATGTGTGGACTTTTACTTTTATTGCTTTTACTGTAGCAGCTCTTTCACATTTTAGATTCAACGTTTTAAGCTTTTACAAAATCCCAAACATTCCACTATCATCTGCACAACCTCGCTGCGCCTGAGCCGGATTATATTTGCACGTATAAGTACCGGAGGCGAGTTTGCTGTACTGCCTCGTCCTCAGAGCGGAGATCTCTCGACTGATGGCCGAGGGGATGTCGGGCTGAGACACAGTTTTGTCCCTGCGTCCTCGGGTCAAACCCCAACGATCCCAACGAGACCTGCGATCTGCCTCCACTCCTGAAACGCACAACGTAAATGCAATTAGTCCACGTGAAATGAAGGACAAAATGCAGCATCACAAACGATAAAAATATAAAATACTTCAAGACAATCGTACATCTGTCCTCGAACATCTTTAACTCTATAAAATACCGGTATTTACAAATAACATTAAGACGTTTTTATCTAAGTATTGTGATCTTATACAATATCTTTTACCTTTAGTAGAATCCAGAGACTCGTTGGAGGCTCCGTTGGCCGCCTGCTGTGCGAGCTGGTTTTGGAGCTGGTTTTGGAGCTGGTTTTGGGGCGCTCCTTTCACCCCGCGGTTCTCCGAGGTGGCCCTCCGCAGCATGGACAGAATCGGGGTCCTCTTCTGCTCCTTGTCCTCCGACACCCTCCTCTCCTCCGAATAACTCCTGATCCTGGTCGATATTTCCGCCACCGTCGACTCGATCTTCCTCCTCATCGTCAAAACCGGGGATTCGTTCGGTTTCTTCGCCTCCTCCTTCTCCGCTCCTCCCTCGCTCTCCGCCTCTTTTTTCTCCTGAGACCCTCTCCTCCCCAGCGCCCACGACAACCGTCTCTTTGAGCTGTCGTCTTCCTTATTTTGCTCCGTTCTTTCCATCGACGGCGTCCGCTTTAACCGCAGCGACAATCTTTTCATGAACCCCTGATCCTTTTGCGCTTCTCTCAGATCTTGCACCGATTTCGATTTCTCCTCCAGCCTCCTCGTGGCCAACTCCAGCGGCGCGCCCATCGGACTCGGCCTGTAGATATCCTCTCCCGCTTCGTCTTTGTCACCCACTTGCATCTTTTCGTCGTTTTTCGATCTCGTTAAAAACTTAAAACTCCTCGTAAGCGATGACTCACGCTTTTTGAACCTCGCTTCGAACAGCTCCTCGGATGTAATATCTTCAAAATCGCCTCTATTTGCAAAGTTTTGTTGCGACGCAGACTGTGCCAAACTTTTAGGCGGACTTGGCTCTTTTATGATAGTTTCCGGCGATGCTACTCTCGCGAAAACTGCGGGATGCTCCGTTGTTGACGTATTTCCTTGCTGCGAATGAACTCGTGGCTCGTTTGAAATCTGTAAATTCTGCGGTATTTGAACTGGCGTAGAGGGTCCTAACGTCGCGTCGCTAACCGGTTGCACGGCGGGTA
Organism: Periophthalmus magnuspinnatus; assembly: GCF_009829125.3. NCBI lineage: Eukaryota > Metazoa > Chordata > Actinopteri > Gobiiformes > Gobiidae > Periophthalmus > Periophthalmus magnuspinnatus. The sequence continues at coordinate 3,666,178 of NC_047146.1, forward strand.
CCATTATAGTTTGCATGATGCTAGCGTACGCAGACGTCCTACCGTCTGGAAGGACTGTTTTAGACGGAGAAGGTGGCACTACGTACGATTCCGTGTGTGAAATAGTGTCCTCTTCTGGCGCGTTGGGGTATTCGTCTGTTGGTCTTACTAAAACGGAGCTGGTCGATATCACCATTTCTGCAGGTCTGGCTTTCAGTTCCTCGTTCTCCTTCTCACTCGCTTTTTCTGCAACAATTCCGCTCGAATCTTCTTGCATTGGTTTATCCTCCTCAACTTCTTCGATCTCCATTTTCTTGTCAGAACCAGGCGACGCCGCTCTTTCATCCTTGGTGGCTTCTATTTCCATCATCGGTTCTTCGGAAATGCTCATATCCTTTTCCGAAAACCCGCTCGTACTGGAACGCTCGTCAAAGTTGCTGTCCGTCGCCGCTTTCTCTCCGATCATTTCATCCGGTTTAGTTTCTCTTTCCATAAACGACTCTTCGCTTTCCGTTTTGGTCGGGCTGTCTTGCATCATGGACTCCGGAGTGGCCGGTTTTGGCGAAGGCTCTCTTGGCGTCACCGGCCTCGAATCGAACTTCGTCTGATCTGTCAACGCCGACATCGAAATCGCTTCCTTTAACCGTCTTTCCTCCATCGTCGCTAGCGGGATTTCGAGGGGCGCTCCCATTCTTCTGTGCATCGCGATCGGCTCTGCATCCCCCTGACTGAACGAAGCACTTTTCCGTAAAACTTTAGCTTTCGGAGTCTCATCTCTCGGCGAATCAGTCGACGCGGCTCGGGTTAGCGGAGGAGGCGCTAACCGGTTCATGCGATATCTTTCCGAAGTTCTTTTCTCGTCTCCCATTCCCAACGTCTCCAGGAGAGGTCCCCGTAGCCCGCTCATCTTGTTATCCACATTCCCGCCTCGTAACAGTCTTTGCCGCATCAATTCCAGCTTTAGCGCATAATCTTCTTGGCTCATTTTTGGGCTAGCGCTTCGTCTCGGCAATTCCATGGACACCGCTTTTTTTAGCATCCTTCTCCCGTCTTCTTGTGTTGATTCGCTCTCACCGCTGCCCTCTTCCGGTGTGATTTTTAACAGCAGAGCGCTATCGGCCGACCCGCCGCGCCTCAACTCGCCGCGCCTTCTCCCCGTATCCAGCTTTTCCGAATCCACGCTCGACCCACGTTGCAGGGGTTTCCTCGGCATTCCTGATCTCTGGATTAGCTCCGCCTCCTCCTCTCTTTCTTTTGCATCAACTTCCATCGGCTCCTCCTCGATCAGACCAAACTTATTCCCGTTTTCCTTGCGATTTTCCTCGTTGGTTTGGATTTCGTTCAGCGACATTCGGGACCCGGAGAATTCGGTGTTAAGAGGCATGGGGATGAAGGGAAGTTCGTCGATGTCTTCGTCGGAATCGGAGGAAGAGGAGGGTAACGCCGATCCTTCCACGGAGCGTTTCGGAGCGGCGATGGAAATGTGGTTTGAGGCGTCGCTCAGTAAATCCGCGATAGAACGCATCACCATTTTGGATTTGTAGCTGATTAAGGAACGCTGAAAAAGACAAACAACATATGTACTATAAATAAACGAGGATTACGGTGTGCGTCAGATGCCCTCCCATCCTCCTAGCTTCAAACGTCTCACAGTTTTCACACGTTTTTCAAGGGAATTTTGAGCAACGTACGGATATTGATCAAAAAATGCAAATGGAATGGAGCTCACACTGGTTGCAGAACTTAATTTTCCATAAATATTTCCCATAGACTATCCAAAAAAAAAAAAAAATCATATGGAAAGTTTGAATTTTATTTGAAATGTGTCTGAAACTTTATAAAGTGATAAATTATTAAAGCATTTCACCAAATCTTGCATTTTAAATGTGCCGTTTGGGCTGTGTCATGGGTATAAGAGAAAAGCCTTTGAACCTTTAATAATTGAAGTTTTTTTTTTAAAGTCTATGGGAAAAATGTATGGAAAATTGACTTCCAAACCCGGAGCAGATGATCACAGTCGAGAGGATGGGAGAACAGCGGGAGAACGGACCTTGGCACTGATAGAGAACGAAAACAATCAGGGAAATATTTGGGGATACATTTGTCCGTCGCTATATCGCAGCTTTCAGCTTTCGTGGTCTCGCTGTTTCGCGGATTTTTTTAGCGCAGTTTTCCGTGTTTTTTTACATCGTCTGAACATGCGTTGTGTCGTGCGTCCTGATTGGCTGTTGGACTATAGACCATTGTGTCGTGCGTCCTGATTGGCTGTTTTCTCCCCGACAAAACCCACAATGTCGATGAAACGTTCTGCACCGACAGAGACGCCTACGAAGGTTTGAACTTTGTGTTTAAACGAGAGAGAAATGTGAGAAAATGTCAACGCCTGTGTGAGAAAAGTGTATAAAGTGTGTGGTGAGGGGTTTTACAGACAAAAAACATGTAAAAAATAAAGCTGATACTTCACAGATTTTGACTATTGTGGGTTATTTTTCGAACGTAACCCCCGCGATAAACGACGGACCGCGGTATAAAAATGTGACTGTTTTTGAAAGAAATCTCCAAACTTTTGATCCATAAATGTTGAACTTTATCATTATTTGTTTGGGATTAGCTCCACAAAATTTTCGTATTAATCTGTCTTAAAAGTTTTTCAGAAAAGTAAAGTTTTCAGGAGCCCAAGATCAAGAACGTTCACGGTCCTGTTCTACAAAAAGATGAAGGTTTGAACTTTGAGAGAGTTTAAACGAGAGAGAAATGTGAGAAAATGTTAACGCCTGTGTGAGAAAAGTGTATAAAGTGTGTGGTGAGGGGTTTTACAGCAAAAACATAGAGAATAATGTAAAAAATAAAGCTGACGACCTATTTTTAGAACATAACCCCGCGATAAACGAGGGGCCACTGTATTTCTTAAACACTTTTCTCACCTGCCATTTTCTTCGAGCCACAAACTTCTTCAGAGCTTCGGTGCTGATCGCTTTTCCTTTACTCAAAGCCTGGAACAAAGATTCAAGCGTGAAAATAAACAGAATAATATTAAAATAAAATAAAAATATGTGACGTAGAGAAATCTCACCTTGAACCAGGGGTGTCTGAGACAGTCCTGAGTATTTGGTCTCCTGTAAAAAGTAAAACGGTACGAAACAATTATGGAATTTCCTCTTGATACTTTGCAGCTGATCGACATTCCCCGCTGATGTGTCGCTAACTAGAGGCACTGTTCTGTCTGAAGCTCCGTCACTCAAAATTAGACTTTAACTTTGACACAATCTGACCACAAAGAGCTGATTTAGCGGGAACTACCACAGATGAGCTGATTTGTGCTGTTAAACGAGGCCTTTTCAAATAACATTACAGCCACAAGCTAGTTAGCGTTAGCCAAAAGTTGTTGTTTTTTTTTGTTGTTGACCTGAAGATGCGCAATTTAAATCCATTTTGTTTACTTTTTAACATTTTTCAGACAGTCTAAAACATATTTCGCAGCGTTTGCTAATGTGTGCATTGTGACGCCATGTAACTGCTGAACATTCCGCCATAGACATACATGCAGAACACATGCGGAAGTATCAATAGAGGATTTTTTGGCCCAATTTACATGGTTGCTGGGTAACAATTAGATATTTTCCTATTGTGATTTTCAATTTTTTTTCAACAAAATCTTATATTATATTTATCGTAAGTACGTTTTAGTAAAATTAGCCACGGACGCGTTAAAACTCACAGTGTGTCGGGGACGAGCAGTTTGATGATGAATCCTTTGGCTTCTCGGCTCAGGTCTGAGAACATTCCCTCCTCGAACGCCACGTTATAGTTTCTGATGTTTAAAAGCGAACTGCGGTCGTCCTCCCCCGCGAACGGAGACACGCCCGTCAGGCTAAAGAGCACAACAACAGAGCAGAAGGGAATCAAACCGACAACTAACGAAAAACATAAACATCTGAGACACGCCCGTCAGGCTAAAGAGCACAACAACAGTCTGAGAATCAAACCATAAACCTGTTGGTTCGGGACACGCCCCTTTGTTCCTCCTGTTGTAGTTTTGGTCGTTTTTATTGATCAAAATGAAGTAAAGTCTAAAAACGCGACTGGACGATTAAAACAAAGACTTTAATTTGAAACTGAAACAGGTAAATCACAAGAACTGAACCAGGACTAGACCAGGACTAAACCAGGACTGAACCAGGACTGAACCAGGACTGAACCAGGACTGAACCAGGACTGAACCAGGACTAAACCAGGACTGAACCAGGACTAAACCAGGACTGAACCAGGACTGAACCAGGACTGAACCAGGACTGAACCAGGACTGAACCAGGACTAAACCAGGACTGAACCAGGACTGAACTAGGACTGAACCAGGACTAAACCAGGTCTAAACCAGGACTGAACCAGGACTAAACTAGGACTAAACCAGGACTGAACCAGGACTAAACTAGGTCTAAACCAGGACTGAACCAGGACTGAACCAGGACTAAACTAGGACTAAACCAGGACTGAACCAGGACTAAACCAGGTCTAAACCAGGACTGAACATGGATTAAACTAGAAGTAAACCAGGACTAAATAAATTGTAAACAAGGACAAAACAAGTTCTAAACCAGGACCAAACCAGAAGTAAACTAGGAGCAACCAAGTTCTAAAAAAGTTCTAAACAAGGACTAAACCAGGACTAAACAAGTTCTAAGCAAGTTCTAAACCAGGTCTAAACCAAACATAAACTGGGACTAAACAAAATCTAAACTAGAAACAAACCAGGATTAAACTAGAGCTAAACCAGAAGTAAACCAAGTTCTAAAAAAGTTCTAAACCAGGACTAAACCAAGACTGAACCAGGACTGAACCAGGACTAAACCAGGTCTAAACCAGGACTAAACCAGGACTAAAAAAGGACTAAACCAGGACTGGGACTACGCCAAGACTAAACTTGGTCTAAACTTTCCTGACTCACTTTTACTGATGGAAACTGAACAAAGATTAAATCCGTGTCAAACTCAGACTCAGTTTCCTCGAGTTTCAAATAAAAATCATGGACCTGGTCACGAACGGAAACGATCAGGAAAAACATTTCACATTTCCACTTTTCCTCACCAGAGATAAGAGATGACTCCGATCGGCCTGGAAAAAAGAAAACACGACAAATTAGAACAAACGAGTCTTCAAAATAAAAGTGACATAATAAACTTTAAACAGGACGAATACCTAAGAGAGATCTCTAGATTACTCAAACATGCACGGTTTTGATGAGGGAAAAATGTTATAACACGGGGAAAAAAAACAAAAAAAAATCTATTATTTTCCTGTTTTTACCAAATGTCCGTGGCTTTGGAAACTGGAGTTTGGTTGACGATTTCAGGAGCGACAAACTCCGGAGTCCCAAATTTACAGAACTGCATCTCCTCCTGGGAAAACTCCAGAGCGTTCCCAAAGTCACACAGACGGATCTGATCGGAGTGAACGTCGGCCATCAGGATGTTATCAGGCTGAACGGAGAGAAGGAGGGAGGGAGGAGAGGGGGAGGAGGAGTGGGGGGGGGGGGGGGGATGAGAGGGAGGAGGAGGAGGAGGAGGAGAGGGGGATGAGAGAGGGGGAGGAGGAGAGAGGGAGGAGAGGACAGAGGGAGGAGAGGAGAGAGGGAAGAGAAGGAGGGAGGGAGGAGAGAGGGGGAGGAGGAGGAGAGGGGGAGGAGGAGAGAGGGAAGAGGAGGAGAGGAGAGAGGGAAGAGAAGGAGGGAGGGAGGTGAGAGGGAAGAGGAGGATGAGAGGGGGAGGAGGGAGAGAGGGATGAGAGCGGGAGAGGAGAGGGAGGAGAGAGAGGGAAGAGGGGGAGGAGGAGGGAGGGAGAGAGGGATGAGAGCGGGAGAGAGGGAGGAGAGGAGAGGGAGGAGAGAGGGAAGAGGAGAAGGAGGAGAGGGGGAGGAGGAGAGGGGGAGAGGGATGAGAGCGGGAGAGAGGGAGGAGAGGAAAGAGGAAGAGGGAGGTGGAGGAGAGGAGAGAGGGAGGTGGAGGAGAAGAGGGAGGAGAGGAAAGAGGGAGGAGAGGGGGAGAAGGAGAGAGGGAGGAGAGGGGGAGAAGGAGAGAGGGAGGAGAGGGGGAGAAGGAGAAAGGGATGAGAGCGGGAGAGAGGGAGGTGGAGGAGAGGAGAAGGAGGTAGAGGAGAGGAAAGAGGGAGGAGAGGGAGGGGGAGGGAGAAGAGGAGGGAGGAAAAGATAGAAAGAGAGAGGGAGGAAGGAGAAAGGGACAGGAAGGAGGAGAAGATAGAGAGGAAAGGACAGAGAGAGGGAGGGAGGAGAAGGAGGAGAGAGGGAGGGAGGGAGGAGGCAAAGATAAAGAGGGAGGAAAGGACAAAGGAGGGAGAAGAGGAGAGAGCGGGAGAAAAAAGAGAGAGGAAAGGAGGAGAGGACAGAGGGAGGAGGAGAAGAAAGAGAGGGGGGAAAAGAGAGGGAGGAGAGGAGAAATGGAGGAGGAGAAGAAAGAGATGGAACAGGAGGCAGAGGAGGAGATGGGGGAGAACAAAGAGAGAGGGATCAGAGGAGAGAAGGAGGAGGAGGAAAAGAAAGAAAGGGGGAAAGGAAATATGGAGGGAGGAGACAAGAGAGGTAGGGAGGAGAGGACAAGAGGAGAGGGGGAAGGAAGAAGAGAGATGAAGAGTGAGAAGTGATAGAAGGAGGAGAGGGAGGGAGAGTAGAGATGAAGAGGTAAAAGGAGAGACGAGAGGGAAAACAGAGAGAGGTGAGATGGAGAGGTGTAAAGGTGGAGATATAGAGAGAGGGAAGAGGGGAGGACAGGGTGACAGAGAAAAAGAGGAGAGAGAAGGGGGGGAGATGAAGAGATGAAGATTGGACAAAAGGGTGTGAAAACAGGAGTTACAAGACAAAGGAGAGGAGAGAAAGGAAGAGATGGATAGAAAAACAAAGGGCAGAAAAGAGAGGGACAAATGAGGACAGATTAGGTTAGTCATCCTCTGAGTCTCTAGTGTCTCGTGTCTCGTGTGTCTCATGTGTCTCTTGTGTCTCGTGTGTCTCTTCTGTCTCGTGTGTCTCATGTGTCTCTTGTGTCTCGTGTGTCTCTTCTGTCTCTTCTGTCTCGTGTGTCTCATGTGTCTCTTGTGTCTCATGTGTCTCTTGTGTCTCGTGTGTCTCTTGTGTCTCTTCTTTCTCGTGTCTCTCGTGTGTCTCTTGTGTCTCTTCTGTCTCATGTGTCTTTTGTGTCTCTTGTGTCTCGTCTGTCTCATGTGTCTCTTCTGTCTCCTGTCTCTTGTGTCTCGTGTCTCGTCTGTGCTGTACCTTGACGTCCAGGTGGATGATGTTGTGGTGGTGCAGATAGTCCAGACCCTCCAGGATTTGTCTGATACAAGAGCGAACCTGAGGAGACACCAGAGGAACACAACTCATCAAATAAGATCTATGTCTGAGAAAATATGGAGACGCGTCAGGTAAAGACACCCACCCACCACAGCCCCACCCACCACAGCCCCACCCACCACAGCCCCACCCACATGTCCCCACCCACATGTCCCCAGAAACATGTCAAAGTGGATGGACTCACATCTGACTCCATGAGAGACGACCTCCTGATGAACCTGTCCAACATCTCCTCATGACATCTTCATACAGTTAAGGACACATTTGGACATGAGACTGTATAAACCCAGGACTAAACCAGGTCTAAACCAGGTCTAAAACAGGACTAAACCAGGTCTAAACCAGGTCTAAACCAGGTCTAAACCAGGACTAAAACAGGTCTAAACCAGGTCTAAACCAGGTCTAAACCAGGACTAAAACAGGTCTAAACCAGGTCTAAACCCAGGACTAAACCAGGTCTAAACCAGGTCTAAAACAGGACTAAACCAGGTCTAAACCAGGTCTAAACCAGGACTAAAACAGGTCTAAACCAGGTCTAAACCCAGGACTAAACCAGGTCTAAACCAGGTCTAAAACAGGACTAAAACAGGTCTAAACCAGGTCTAAACCCAGGACTAAACCAGGTCTAAACCAGGTCTAAAACAGGACTAAACCCAGGACTAAACCAGGTCTAAACCAGGTCTAAAACAGGACTAAAACAGGACTAAAACAGGTCTAAACCAGGTCTAAAACAGGACTAAAACAGGACTAAAACAGGTCTAAACCAGGTCTAAAACAGGACTAAACCCAGGACTAAACCAGGTCTAAACCAGGTCTAAAACAGGACTAAAACAGGTCTAAACCAGGTCTAAAACAGGACTAAACCCAGGACTAAACCAGGTCTAAACTAGGACTAAAACAGGACTAAAACAGGTCTAAACCAGGACTAAAACAGGTCTAAACCAGGTCTAAAACAGGACTAAACCAGGACTAAACCAGGTCTAAACCAGGTCTAAACCAGGTCTAAACCAGGACTAAACCAGGACTAAACCAGGACTAAACCAGGTCTAAACCAGGTCTAAAACAGGTCTAAACCAGGTCTAAACCAGGTCTAAACCAGGTCTAAACCAGGGCTAAAACAGGACTAAAACAGGTCTAAACCAGGACTAAAACAGGTCTAAACCAGGTCTAAACCAGGTCTAAACCAGGTCTAAAACAGGACTAAAACAGGACTAAAACAGGACTAAACCAGGTCTAAACCAGGACTAAAACAGGTCTAAACCAGGTCTAAACCAGGACTAAACCAGGACTAAAACAGGTCTAAACCAGGTCTAAACCAGGTCTAAACCAGGTCTAAAACAGGACTAAAACAGGACTAAAACAGGTCTAAAACAGGTCTAAACCAGGACTAAAACAGGTCTAAACCAGGTCTAAACCAGGTCTAAAGCAGGTCTAAAACAGGTCTAAACCAGGTCTAAAACAGGTCTAATTTAGGTTTAAACCAGGACTAAAACAGGTCTAAACCAGGACTGAACCAGGTCTAAACCAGGTCTAAACCAGGTCTAAACCAGGTCTTTTCTGGGATACTTCTCGGTGACTATGATGACAGCGTTCTTCTTCTCAAAGGCGTCGTGGTAGTACAGCACCCTCTGGTGGTCGAGTCCGGACAGGATCTTCATTTCCCTCAGAGCTGAGGTTTTCCTTTTGGCTCGAGCCGAGATGAACTTAGCCGCAAACTCCGACTTATCTGACTTCTGCACCACGCGCTTTATGTAAGAGAACGCTCCGCTGGGAAGAAGAAGGGGAGAGGAGGGTTCAAGTTTGTGCAGGTGATAAATAAAAGGAAGAGCATCTCATTTTAAAAAGTAGATGAAAAACCCTCTACCGATCTCTTTGTGAATATGGTAGTATTCGTAGTACTTTTGTGTACTTACCGTCCAATCTCCTTGTGGATGTCGTAGTAGTCGCTGAGGCGGCGCATTCTCCTCAGGATGGTTTCCTCGTCCTCCATCGTCTCCTCCTTCACTTTCACTGAACACAGGGACAAGGCCCGACGTTAGACTCATGAGTGAAGGATGTAGTACCAGTAAAAGTACAGCAGATATTAAAGCTACTTAAGTCTGTAGTTTGTGCCTCCTGACACCGTGTGGCGCTGTACAACACAACTGTGCTTGTGCTACATAAGAGAGAACGCAGCTGTAGCAGTCGTTAGTATTAATAGCAGTATTTTTGTATTCTCAGTAGTAGTGGTAGCAATAGTAGCAGTAGTAGTAGTAGTAGTAGTAGTAGCAGTAGTAGTAGTAGCAGTAGTAGTAGTAGCTGTAGTAGTAGTAGTAGTAGTACTAGTAGTAGTAGTAGTAGCAGTAGTAGTAGTAGTTGTAGTAGTAGTTGTAGTAGTAGTAGTAGTAGCAGTAATAGTAGTAGTAGCAGTAATAGTAGTAGCAGTAGTAGTAGTAGTACTAGTAGCAGTAGTAGTAGTAGTAGTAGTCGTCCACATACCCTGGTGCACGGTGAGCTCGGCCTTACAGGACACAGACCCCGCCTGGTTTCGGGCGGTGCAGGTGTAGACTCCAGAGTCTTCAGGTCGAGCGCTCAGCACCACCAGAGAACACTCGTTATCATCGTACACAAAGGTGTAGTGACCGCTCTCCGCCAGCAGGCTGTCATTCTGAACACACAGAACACAGGGGGAGTCACACGTGTACAGGGTCATACGTGTACAGGGTCATACGTGTACAGGGTCATACGTGTACAGGGTCATACGTGTACAGGGTCATACGCGTACAGGGTCATACGCGTACAGGGTCACACGCGTACAGGGTCACACGCGTACAGGGTCACACGCGTACAGGGTCACACGCGTACAGGGTCACACGCGTACAGGGTCACACACGTACAGGGTCACACACGTACAGGGTCATACCTGTACAGGGTCATACGTGTACAGGGTCATACGTGTACAGGGTCATACGTGTACAGGGTCATACGTGTACACCGTCATACTGTCGTAGTCGTGCGTCTGTACCTTAAACCAGAGGATGTCAGGGATGGGTTTTCCTTCACAGACCACAGCGAACCGCGGCGTTTCTCCTGCGCACACGTCCAGGTCCTCCATGATGGTCTCAAATGTGGGAGCGACTGACGACACAAGAAGAAGAAGAACTGACATGGATACTCTGCAGTGACATCACTCTGGAGGTGTTAGCATGGTGTTAGCATGCACAGATTAGCAAACACAGCCAAAAAACATTTCAAGATCGTCTGAAAAGTCAAAAACAAAAGAGAAAATGGATTTAAACACATTTTCAGGAGCCTGTGATCAATCCGAGCGTTTATGGTCCTGCTCAGGAGTTGAATTTGAACAAAAATAGGTGAGAGTGAAAAACTGAAAAACTGCTGGCTAATGCTAGCTAGCTTGTGATTGAGAAAGGCTTGTTTAAGAGCACAAATCAGCTCATGAAACCAGGACTAAACCAGGACTAAACCAGGACTAAACCAGGAATAAACCAGGACTAAACCAGGTCACTACCAGGACTAAAACCAGGACTAAACCAGGACTAAACCAGGACTAAACCAGGACTAAACCAGGACTAAACCAGGACCAAACCAGGACTAAATTGGGACTAAACCAGGTCAAAGCCAGGACTAAATTGGGACTAAACCAGGACTAAACTAGGACTAAACCAGGACTAAACCAGGACTAAACCAGGACCAAACCAGGACTAAACCAGGACTAAACCAGGACTAAACCAGGACCAAACCAGGACTAAACCAGGACCAAACCAGGACTAAACCAGGACTAAAACAGAACTAAACCAGGACTAAACCAGGAATAAACCAGGACTAAACCAGGTCACTACCAGGACTAAAACCAGAACTGAACCAGGACCAAACCAGGACTAAATTGGGACTAAACCAGGTCAAAGCCAGGACTAAATTGGGACTAAACCAGGACTAAACCAGGACCAAACCAGGACTAAATTGGGACTAAACCAGGTCAAAGCCAGGACTAAATTGGGACTAAACCAGGACTAAACCAGGTCAAAACCAGGACTAAGCCAGGCCTGAACCAGGACTAAACCGGGACTAAATTGGGACTAAACCACGACTAAATCATGACTAAACCAGAACTGAACCAGGACTAAACCAGGAGAAAACAAGACTAAATTGGGACTAAATTGGGACTAAACCACGACTTAATCACGACTAAACCAGATCTAAACCCGGACTAAACCAGGACTAAACCAGAACTAAACCAGGCTTCACCAGTAAAGTTCCGCAGTGCCCCTTTACTCCCTGTCCTCTGGTTAAACAGTATAATCTTCGTACCTGCCATTTCTACGGTGAATTTGCAGCTGTCGGTTCCGTGTTTGTTGGTGGCGATAAACTCCATCTCTCCCGCGTCAGAAGACTTCACTTTACACAGTCTGAGCTGGTGCTGGTCGTCGTCGGGCATCGTCATCTCGTACGAGCCGGGGCGGGGGGACAGGATGGAGCCGTTACTGCAGGAAAGACGAGAAATAAGTTAAATATATTACGCAAAATGGACTCTTGCCCTTAGATGCGCCGTTCGAACTGTGCATTTAAGGGCTTACGTAACTTCCGACGCAACAAGTGCAGTCTCATTTCATGCGCCCGACGAATGCGGACGAAATTGTGCCCTGCGTTTCCATGGAGATTGACCGTAGCCGTAGCGTGCATCTGAGCACACTTTGCGCACGGCTATATCCCATCATGCACCGCAAAAAAGAGACGAAATACGAAATACACGACGTAACACACGTTCAAATGTTCGTACTGGTTTACGTCACCTACAACAGTGCGACATGAAACTGTTGTGAGTAAAGATCTGTTCATATCTTAATTTACGGACAAAATAGCAAAACAAAAAAGTCGATGGAGTCGTTAGCGCGCCCATGCTAACTTCCTTTTTGAAGCGCGGCGGTTAGCGGGTTAGCTCTGTCCATTTATATATACAGTCTAGCGTTTGTGTCGGATGAGAGGCTGCAGTACTGACCGTTTCCAGATGGCGGCGGCGTTCACGTGGTTGATGGTCACAGTGATGGTCACAGACTGATTCTCCGTCACATAAACCACGTCGGGTTTGTCCGTGATCACCGGAGCTTCCGACAAATACGGTCCTAAAGTCCAGGGAACGAACGATTATGTCATCATTTATTATGTGCGATTCAAAACTAAACCAGCTCTAGAACAGAAATACAAAAAGTGAAAACAAAGAAACTAAACTGAAAGAAAAAACAAAACAAAACAGGAATTCATGCTCTTTGTGTGACAGGGGGGTTGCCTCTCCACGGATCTGACCTGTAACTTGGCCTGATGGCACTGTCTCCATAGCAACATGTAGATGTGTAAGTGTAGTGTCATACTGTCACTGGTAGAAGTAGTATTCATAGTTGTAACAGTAGTAGTAGCAGCAGTAGTAGTACCTCTGTCCAGAAGCTGTACAGGTGCAGTAGCAATAGTAGTAGTAGTAGTAGTAGCAGTAGTTTAAGTAGTAATATTGGTAGTAGTAGTAGTAGTATTTGTATTACCTCTGTCCAGTAGCTGCAGAGGTTCAGTAGCAGGAGAGGGTTTGCTGAAGGTTTTGCTGGTGATGGTCAGTATTGTAGTAGTAGTAGTAGTAGTAGCAGTAGTAGTAGTTGTAGTTATAGTAGTATTAGTAGTAGTAGTAGTAGTAGTATTCGCAGTATTACCTCTGTCCAGTAGTTGCAGAGGTTCAGTAGCGGGAGAGGGTTTGCTGAAGGCTTTGCTGGTGATGGTCAGTATTGTAGTAGTAGTAGTAGTAGCAGTAGTAGTAGTTGTAGTAGTTGTAGTTATAGTAGTAGTAGTAGCAGTATTCGCAGTATTACCTCTGTCCAGTAGCTGCAGAGGTTCAGTAGCAGGAGAGGGTTTGCTGAAGGCTTTGCTGGTGATGGTCAACACTCTGAAGCTGTAGCGAACGCCTTTGGACAGAGACGAGACGCAGAAGGACATGTCCCTGAGTCCAGACGCAATGATGGTCCACTGGATAGAACCCAGCGCCTGCTGCTGGATCGCATACATGAGGGAGGACGGGTCTGAGAGGAGGGAGGGAGGGGGGGGAGGAGAGGAGGAGGAGAGAGAGAGAGGAGAGAGAGAGGGAGGGAGGAGAGAGAGGGGGGGAGAGAGAGGAGGAGAGGAGGGGGGGAGGAGAGGGGAGAGAGAGAGGAGGAGAGGAGAGAGGGAGGAGGTGAGGAGAGAGAGAGGAGGGAGGGAGGAGGAGAGGGGAGGTGAGAGGAGGAGAGAGAGAGAGAGGAGAGAGGGAGGAGGTGAGGAGAGAGAGAGGGGAGAGATGGGGGGAGAGAGGAGGAGAGAGGGAGGGGGGAGAGAGAGGAGGAGAGAGGAGGAGAGAGGGAGGAGGAGAGGAGACAAGAGGAGAGGAGGGAGGGAGGAGGAGAGAGGAGGGGGGAGGGAGAGGGGGGAGAGAGGAGGAGGGGAGAGAGAGAGGAGTGAGGGAGGGGGGAGAGAGAGGAGGAGAGAGGAGGGAGGGAGGGAGGGAGGAGGAGAGGGGAGGAGAGGAGAGAGAGAGGAGGGAGGAGGAGAGGGGAGGAGAGAGGAGGGAGGGGGGGAGAGAGAGAGGAGGAGAGGAGAGAGAGAGGAGGAGAGGAGAGGGGAGGTGAGAGGAGGGGAGAGAGAGGAGAGAGGGAGGAGGAGAGAGGAGGAGACGAGAGGAGGTGAGGAGGGGAGGGAGAAAAGAGGAGGGAGGGAGGAGAGGAGGAGAGGGGAGGTGAGAGGAGGAGAGAGAGAGGAGAGAGGGAGGAGGAGAGAGAGGAGAGGGGAGGTGAGAGGAGGAGAGAGAGAGGAGGAGAGGGGAGGGAGGGAGGGAGGGAGGAGGAGAGGGGAGGTGAGAGGAGGAGAGAGAGAAGAGAGGGAGGGAGGAGAGAGAGAGAGGAGGGGAGAGGAGGGAGGAAGAGGAGGAAAGAGACAGGGAGAGAAAGAGTGGGAGAGAGGAAGGTAGAGGCAGAGGATGAGAGGAGACAAGAGAAAGAGGAGTGGGACAGGGAAAGAGAGAGGGCAGAGGGAGAGGAGAGCAAGAGGGAGAGAGGAGAAAGAGAGGAGAGACGGAGAGAAAAGGAAGAGAGAAGAATGAGAAAGGGGGTGAGGAGAGAGGAAGGAGAGGGAGACAGGAAGGTGCGAGAGAGGGGAAGAGGATGAGAGAGGGGGAAGGAGAGAAGAGGGAGAGGAGAGCAAGAGGAAGGAGAGATGAGACAGAAAGATGAGGGAGAAAGGAGAGGGAGAGATGAGAAAGAGAGGAGAGGAAGGGACAGAGAGAGAAAAGGAGGAGAGAGGGATGAGAGAACCAGGTGAGGAGGGAGGAGAGGGAGAGAGGATTAGAAGGATGAATGTAACTGAAGCCTCAGTTTCAGTTTTTATTTTGGTTAAATTTGCAGATTGACGTTTTTGAATCTGATGATGTCATAGTTTCAGATGGGGGCGGGGCCTGTGCGACTCTTTGGGAGATTCACTGTTTTAAAGAAATTCCTGAATTTATGATCCAGAAACGTTGAAACTTCTCATTATTATTTGTTTGGGATCAGCTCCACAAACTCGTCATAACGTGTCAGATTTTGTTTCATGTGGATAGACTCAGTATTTCCACAGATATGACCCGTAAACCCGTATAAAGCGTCTCTGTCCCTGGTTCTTTACCGATGGAGGGGTCGAGTCTGCGCGGCTTCTTCCAGCTCAGGGTGATGGTTTTCCCAGTGATGGACTCCACCACAGGACACCCGTCTGGAGGGTCCGGCAGGATGTCTGAATATTTAAAGAAAAACATTTAAATGAAATAAAATAAACAATGTAAACAAAACAGAGAGAGGGGCGGAGTCAAAACGTTTAAATATGTAAAAATATCAGTACAACAGGGAGGGCATCTGAAAGAAATGTTCATCCTAATTAGAAAATGAAAATAAAACACAAAGGGACAACTGGGCAAGAAGTAGAAGTAGCAGTACTACTCTATCAGTAGTAGTATCAGTAGTAGCAGTAGTACTATCTGTAGTAGTAGCAGTAGTAGTAGTACTAGTAGTAGCAGTTCTAGTACTAGTAGTAGCAGTAGTAGTAGTACTAGTAGTAGCAGTTCTAGTACTAGTAGTAGCAGTAGTAGTAGTACTCGTAGTAGTAGTTACCTGTGACATAGAGATGGGCGTAGCATGTGGCCTTTCCCACTTTGTTGGCGATGACACTTTTGTAAACTCCTCCGTGAGAATGAGTCACACTTTTGATCACCAGACTGTGCACGTCCCGATCTGAACAACACACAAATATAACGCACAAATATAACGCACAAATATAACGCACAAATATGACGCACAAATATGACGCACAAATATAACGCACAAATATAACGCACAAATATGACCTCTGTGACCCGACCAATCACAGAGCAGCACTGTGGTTTTACGGTGAAGCCAAAGATGAAGCGAACAAACAAACCAGGACAAATATGGCGACGCACCGGGACGCACACTGTCGACCGTTTAGCTTGTGAAAACGTGGAGAGGGAAGCCCGTTTGTGGCGGGAAAGACGTCTGCGCTTTTCTTCTCGGTTTGTTCCGCTGTTGTGACCACAGACCGTGACGTCGCCCACACCGTTCAGCTTCAGCCAAACGAAGCTCATCGAGGCTAGCAGTTATAGCGGCTAATCTGGAGCCGAGTATCATATTTGGAATTCCGACCGTGAGTATCGTAGCAACCAAAGAGCCAATCAGGAGCGAGTGTGTGGAAGGTAACGCCCCCTTGTTAAACCAGCAGTGCAGGCGCTTAGCAATGCTGTCAATCAAACCTGTTGCTAACGCTAGGTGGAGCGACGTCGAGGAAAAAAGGCACCTCATTTGTCTGTTATTAATGTTCATATCTCGATTTACAGACAAAATAGTGAAATAAAAACATGTTAAGACGAACTTTTAAGACCAAAGTGACGAGTCTGAGAGAGGGGCAACGGTTTTCCGCTTTTTTGGAACACGGCGGCTAGCAGGTTAGCTATGTCCATTAGCATCAACAGTCGTGATTGTGACGCTTCGACAATTCAAACGAAAAGTATTCAAGTAGACGTAGTACCAAAGAAACATGAGATTCATAACAGAGGACCCGGATTTTACTAGTTACGGGTACTCTCGGGTTTTTGTCTCTAGTTCTTTAAAAACACGGTGAATTTTCGCGGTCGCAGCTGTTACGAAATGCGTAGAACTCCACACAGAGACACACCTCGAAAAAAAAAGGTGTAAAGGAGTTCAAATCCGAGACTAAAGCCGTACTCACACTGCGTCATCTTCCTGTCCTCGGTGCTGTCTATGCGCTGGCCGTTGTGGTACCAGGTGATAGTCGGGTACGGCAGACCGGACACTCTACATTTGAGCACGGCCTCCCTGCCCTCCACCACGTCCAGGTCCAGAAGAGCTTTGGTGAAATCCGGCATCGTGAACCGCTCCAGGTCCGAGTCCGGAACCTCGGGCTCCTCCGGGATCGACGGCATTTTCTCCAGTTTAGCCCTGAGAGGAAAAGGACTTTAGCTAGTGTTTGTAGGTGTAGTATTAGTAGCAGGAGTAGTAAAAGTAGAAGTAGTGGCAGTGCCCAGGCGTGTACTTTTATAGATAAGCATATATAGCATATATTATAAGCATTAAATTTAAGAGATGACTCGGCGTGTGCTGACGTACAGTTATTGTTGTGTACTTTATATGTACTTTATAATATACTTTGGTGGATATAAACATACTTGAGAGGAGCTAGCTGAGCATGTAGAGTTGTTGTGTACTTTATAATGTACTTTATTATATACTTTTGTAAATATAAACATCACAGTTGAGAGGAGCTAGCTAAGCGTGTACAGTTGTCGTTGTGTACTTTATAATGTACTTTATAATGTACTGTATAATGTACTTTTGTAGATATAAACATCACACTTGAGAGGAGCTAGCTAAGCGTGTACAGTTGTCGTTGTGTACTTTCTAACGTCGTCGTGTACTTTCTAACGTCCTTGTGTACTTTCTAACGTCCTTGTGTACTTTCTAACGTCCTTGTGTACTTTCTAAAGTCCTTGTGTACTTTCTAACGCCCTTGTGTACTTCCTAACGTCCTTGTGTACTTTCTAACGTCCTTGTGTACTTTCTAACGTCCTTGTGTACTTTCTAACATCCTTGTGTACTTTCTAACGTCCTTGTGTACTTCCTAACGTCCTTGTGTACTTCCTAACGTCCTTGTGTACTTCCTAACGTCCTTGTGTACTTTGTAACATCCTTGTGTACTTTCTAACGCCCTTGTGTACTTCCTAACGTCCTTGTGTACTTCCTAGTGTCCTTGTGTACTTTCTAACGTCCTTGTGTACTTCCTAACGTCCTTGTGTACTTCCTAACGTCCTTGTGTACTTCCTAACGTCCTTGTGTACTTTGTAACGTCCTTGTGTACTTTCTAACGCCCTTGTGTACTTCCTAACATCCTTGTGTACTTCCTAGTGTCCTTGTGTACTTTCTAACGTCCTTGTGTACTTCCTAACGTCCTTGTGTACTTCCTAACGTCCTTGTGTACTTTGTAACATCCTTGTGTACTTTCTAACGCCCTTGTGTACTTTCTAACATCCTTGTGTACTTTCTAACGTCCTTGTGTACTTTCTAACGTCCTTGTGTACTTCCTAACGTCCTTGTGTACTTCCTAACGTCCTTGTGTACTTTCTAACGTCCTTGTGTACTTCCTAACGTCCTCGTGTACTTCCTAGCGTCCTTGTGTACTTCCTAACGTCCTTGTGTACTTTCTAGCGTCCTTGTGTACTTCCTAACATCCTTGTGTACTTTCTAACGTCCTTGTGTACTTCCTAACGTCCTTGTGTCCTTTCTAACGTCCTTGTGTACTTTCTAGCGTCCTTGTGTACTTTCTAACGTCCTTGTGTACTTCCTAGCGTCCTTGCGTACTTTCTAACGTCCTTGCGTACTTTCTAACGTCCTCGTGTACTTGCTAGCGTCCTTGTGTACTTCCTAGCGTCCTTGTGTACTTTCTAACGTCCTTGTGTACTTCCTAGCGTCCTTGCGTACTTTCTAACGTCCTTGTGTACTTCCTAACGTCCTTGTGTACTTCCTAACGTCCTTGTGTACTTTCTAGCGTCCTTGTGTACTTTCTAACGTCCTTGTGTACTTCCTAACGTCCTTGTGTACTTTCTAACATCCTTGTGTACTTATAAACACACATCTGAGAGGAGATGGCCGGCCGCGGCTCCTGGATGTACAGTTCCGCTGAGCTCTCGGCCTCTCCGTGGACGTTCCTCGCGGTGACGGTGTAGAATCCTTCGTCGTCGTTGGTTACGTGAGAGAGGATGAGCGAGTGTCGGCCGCCCTCCTGCAGGATCCGCACGTCCTCGCTCTCCACCAGCGGCTGGTCTGGAGAAAGATTCAGTTTTTATTTCAGCTTTTTTTAACCAACGTCTTTTTATAGAACCGAGGAATGAGCAGCACGGCCCACGACAAAACACGTAATAACAGACAACAGGTTTTTATCACGGCTGGATTCTCATCGTAGAATGTCGGAATTCCGGGAGAGAACTTCATAACCTTCAGGAGGCAGCACATCACCACACATTTATGCCATACTGTGGAACATTATTGCCAAAAGAACAATATCTCTATGGAAACATGTTAGAGGATAAAACAGAACTGAAATGATATTTGAATAAAATGTAATGAATTAAATGTTTTACCAAAGTGGCTCCAGATGACTTTGGGCGCCGGCGTTCCGCTCACTTTGCAGTCGAAGCGAGCGTTTCGTCCCTCGATCACCTCCAGCACGTCCAGCTTCCTGGTGAACAGAGGCTCCAGAGAGGGCAGCACCGAGAGACGCCCGCACGAAGTCACCTCCTCTGAGGGACAAGAGAGGACGGTCTGTAAGAGGGACTAAGAGTCTGGGTTTAGTCCTGGGTCAGTCCTGCTTTAGTCTTGGTTTAGTCCTGGTTTAGTCCTGGTTTAGTCCTGCTTTAGTCCTGGTTTAGTCGTGTTTCAGTCCAGGTCTAGTCGTGTTTCAGTCCTGGTCTAGTCGTGTTTCAGTCCCGGTCTAGTCGTGTTTTAGTCCAGGTCTAGTCGTGTTTCAGTCCAGGTCTAGTCGTATTTTAGCCCAGGTCTAATCGTGTTTCAGTCCAGGTCTAGTCGTGTTTCAGTCCAGGTCTAGTCGTGTTTCAGTCCAGGTCTAGTCGTGTTTCAGCCCTGGTCTAGTCGTGTTTCAGTCCAGGTCTAGTCGTGTTTCAGTCCAGGTCTAGTCGTGTTTCAGTCCAGGTCTAGTCGTGTTTCAGTCCAGGTCTAGTCGTGTTTCAGTCCAGGTCTAGTCGTGTTTCAGTCCAGGTCTAGTCGTGTTTCAGCCCCGGTCTAGTCGTGTTTCAGCCCCGGTCTAGTCGTGTTTCAGCCCCGGTCTAGTCGTGTTTCAGTCCAGGTCTAGTCGTGTTTCAGTCCAGGTCTAGTCGTGTTTCAGCCCCAGTCTAGTCGTGTTTCAGTCCAGGTCTAGTCGTGTTTCAGCCCTGGTCTAGTCGTGTTTCAGTCCAGGTCCAGTACCTTTAGCAGAGCTGATCTTGCACATATAAACCCCGGAGTCGTCCTCGTGCACAGAGTTGAGCAGGAGGCGGCACTTCTTCCCGTTGAAGTGCATCTTACAGTTGAGGAGCGCCGGTTGGATCAGTTTTCCGTCGGAGAGCCAGTCCACGTCCGTGTCTTTGGGTCCGATCACGTGACACTCAAACAGAACCGTGTCCCCGGCTTTGGCTGAGATGTCTCTGACCGGACGTATGACGGCCAGGGACGGCTCCACGGGCGGCGCTAGAGACGGAAGAAACACGCGAGAATGAACGCAAAGGTTTCAGCTTGGAATAAACCGGAACTAAACCGAGACCAACACTAAACCAGGACTAAACCGGAAAGACGTGAAATGAAAAATAACTGAAAGTAACAAGAGGAGCTCAGACCGAACTGGGTGCGGCCATCTTGTTTTCAGCCTTGTTACCTTCTTTCTGTATTTGACCCTCAGGACTGTTTTTGTTCTTGTTTCATAACAGTTTTCCTAAGCGTGTTTCTCACCTGTGACCCAGAGCATGACTTTATATGTTTCATACCTGTTACCTCTGTGAGCATTGCCTCAAATGTTTCATATCTGTTAGCGTGTTTAGCGTGTTTCTCACCTGTTACTCTGAGCATGGCCTCACATGTTTCATATCTGTTAGCGTGTTTAGCGTGTTTCTCACCTGTTACTCTGAGCGTGGCCTCACATGTTTCATAGTTGTTAGCGTGTTTAGCGTGTTTCTCACCTGTTACTCTGAGCGTGGCCTCACATGTTTCATAGTTGTTAGCGTGTTTAGCGTGTTTCTCACCTGTTACTCTGAGCATGGCCTCACATGTTTCATAGTTGTTAGCGTGTTTAGCGTGTTTCTCACCTGTTACTCTGAGCATGGCCTCACATGTTTCATAGATGTTAGCGTGTTTAGCGTGTTTCTCACCTGTTACTCTGAGCATGGCCTCACATGTTTCATAGTTGTTAGCGTGTTTAGCGTGTTTCTCACCTGTTACTCTGAGCATGGCCTCACATGTTTCATAGTTGTTAGCGTGTTTAGCGTGTTTCTCACCTGTTACTCTGAGCATGGCCTCACATGTTTCATAGTTGTTAGCGTGTTTAGCGTGTTTCTCACCTGTTACTCTGAGCATGGCCTCACATGTTTCATAGTTGTTAGCGTGTTTAGCGTGTTTCTCACCTGTTACTCTGAGCTTGGCCTCACATGTTTCATAGATGTTAGCGTGTTTCTCACCTGTTACTCTGAGCGTGGCCTCACATGTTTCATAGTTGTTAGCGTGTTTAGCGTGTTTCTCACCTGTTACTCTGAGCTTGGCCTCACATGTTTCATAGATGTTAGCGTGTTTAGCATGTTTAGCGTGTTTCTCACCTGTTACTCTGAGCATGGCCTCACATGTTTCATAGTTGTTAGCGTGTTTAGCGTGTTTCTCACCTGTTACTCTGAGCATGGCCTCACATGTTTCACAGTTGTTAGCGTGTTTAGCGTGTTTCTCACCTGTTACTCTGAGCATGGCCTCACATGTTTCATAGTTGTTAGCGTGTTTAGCGTGTTTCTCACCTGTTACTCTGAGCATGGCCTCACATGTTTCATAGTTGTTAGCGTGTTTCTCACCTGTTACTCTGAGCATGGCCTCACATGTTTCATAGTTGTTAGCGTGTTTCTCACCTGTACTCTGAGCGTGGCCTCACATGTTTCATAGTTGTTAGCGTGTTTAGCGTGTTTCTCACCTGTTACTCTGAGCATGGTCTCACATGTTTCATAGTTGTTAGCGTGTTTAGCGTGTTTCTCACCTGTTACTCTGAGCATGGCCTCACATGTTTCATAGTTGTTAGCGTGTTTAGCGTGTTTCTCACCTGTTACTCTGAGCATGGCCTCACATGTTTCATAGTTGTTAGCGTGTTTCTCACCTGTTACTCTGAGCATGGTCTCACATGTTTCATAGATGTTAGCGTGTTTAGCGTGTTTCTCACCTGTTACTCTGAGCATGGCCTCACACTGCTTGGTGCCGTACTCGTTGATGATTTTGCAGGTGTAAACTCCGGTGTCAGATTTCTGAGCAGATTTGATGATCATCTCAAACATGTCGTCTTCTCTCTCTCTGACCACGTGACGAGGGCCAGACTTCACCGTCACTCTGTCCCTCAGCCTGGAGCACAAAAAACAACCTTCAAAATGTGTTGTCATGTGTTATGATTTCAGATGGAGCACAAGGCCTGACGTCACCCACAGCGTTTAGCTCCAGTCAAATGAAGCTCATCGGTGCTAGCAGTTATAGCGGCTAATTCGGAGCCAAGATGCATATTTGGAATTCCGACCGCAAGTATCATAGCAACCAAAGAGCCAATCAGAAGCGAGGCTACTGAAGGTACTGCCCCTTCCAGCCTGCAACATTGGGTTAGCAAGGAGCGGGCACTTAGCAAAGCTGTCAATCAAACCTGTTGCTAACGCTAGCGGGAGTGACTTTGGGGAAAGAAGGCGCCTGATTTGTCTGTTATTAATGTTCATATGTTGATTTACAGGCACAATAGTGAAATAAAAACCCCAGGATCATGTAGAGGGTTAATACGAACAAATAAGACCATGGTGCACAGCGGCTAGCGGGTTAGCGGGTTAGCTACGTCCATTTATATATACAGTTTATGGTCAGGACAAAACTCCACTCTGGTACATGAGCACTTATAATCTCATCACTGTGAATAATTAGGACGATCTGAAGGCATAAGATGAGTGAGGAGTAACTTTGGACGACTGCAAACCGTTTAAAATGAGCACGTTCTGTTTTTCTGGAGTAAAAATCAAGTACAGAGTCTTTAGTTTTCAGTGTATTCATTAAAACTAATACCATAAACTATTATTAAAACTCGACATCATCAAATTCTCTCCCCTACGTTCAGTGGGAAGTTCAGTGAATAAAATGTAAGTAAATAAATAAATAAACAAACATATAAAGGGACGGGTTCGGAGCGGAGGACTTTCCCAGTTTCCATGGCGACCGGAGTCTCCTGTCGTCATAGAAACAGAGGAGAGTCTCCACACACAGGGCTCTCCTCTGCGGCATCTCTACGCCGAGCTTAAAGTGGTGTCCCAAAGTACAGTTCAAATCGACCGAATAGCGCGCGAATGGCTTTGAGAGAGGATTTAGCACAGTTGCCATGGCAATTGACAATTCAAAATGTGATATTACAGTTTTAAGATAGTAGTGAATGTGCTGCAGAAGTGGGGTTTGGACTCTTGTTTTGTATTAGTAAAAGGTTCACTGTGTAACTTTTCTGGTGTGGGGTCTGTCACCTCCTTGTCACCACGGTTTTTGTTTTGCCAGGAATGTTCCACAGTATGGCATTACAGGTGTATAGCTAAATAAAAATACCTTGAAAAACACGAATTCCTGCATGCAGTGCGGGGGCTTTGGACTGTTTAAAGCTGCACTGTGTAACTTTTCTCACCAGTAGAGCATGGGTTTGGGCTGCCCGCTGATCCGCACAGACATGGACACCTCCTGCCCCTCCACCACCGTCTGATCGCTCACCGTCGCCTAGGAAACAAGGAACAATAACTTTAAAATATGGATCAAGTAAAACAAAAACTAAATATTATCCTGGAAGACATTTCTGTGGCTTTGTTGAAAAGTAGTGGAGTCCTAAACTAGAACTAAACCAGGACTAAACCAGGACTAAACTGAGTCTATAAGAGTACTAAATCAGGACTAAATAAGGATTAACCCAGGACTAACCCAGGTCTAAACCAGGCCTAACCCAGGACTAAAACCAGGACTAAACCAGGATTAACCAAAATCTAAAGCAGGACTCAAGTCTGACCCACAACTAATCCAGGTCTAAACCAAGACTAAACCAAGACAAAACCAGGTCTAAACCAGGTCTAAAGCAAGACTAAACCAAACCATGGCCAAACTAGGACTAAACCATCTCTAAACTACGACTAAATCAAGTCTAAACCAGGTCTAAACCAGGTCTAAACCAGGTCTAAACCAGGACTAACCCAGGTCTAAACCAGGTCTAAACCAGGTCTAAACCAGGACTAACCCAGGTCTAAACCAGGTCTAAACCAGGTCTAAACCAGGTCTAAACCAGGACTAACCCAGGTCTAACCCAGGTCTAAACTAGGTCTAAACCAGGACTAACCCAGGTCTAAACCAGGTCTAAACCAGGTCTAAACCAGGTCTAAACCAGGACTAACCCAGGTCTAAACCAGGTCTAAACCAGGACTAAACCAGGTCTAAACCAGGTCTAAACCAGGTCTAAACCACGTCTAAACCAGGACTAACCCAGGTCTAAACCAGGTCTAAACCAGGTCTAAACCAGGTCTAAACCAGGACTAACCCAGGTCTAAACCAGGACTAAACCAGGACTAACCCAGGTCTAACCCAGGTCTAAACCAGGTCTAAACCAGGACTAAACCAGGTCTAAACCAGGTCTAAACCAGGTCTAAACCAGGTCTAAACCAGGTCTAAACCAGGACTAACCCAGGTCTAAACCAGGTCTAAACCAGGTCTAAACCAGGTCTAAACCAGGTCTAAACCAGGACTAACCCAGGTCTAAACCAGGTCTAAACCAGGTCTAAACCAGGACTAACCCAGGTCTAAACCAGGTCTAAACCAGGTCTAAACCAGGTCTAAACCAGGACTAACCCAGGTCTAACCCAGGTCTAAACTAGGTCTAAACCAGGACTAACCCAGGTCTAAACCAGGTCTAAACCAGGTCTAAACCAGGTCTAAACCAGGACTAACCCAGGTCTAAACCAGGTCTAAACCAGGACTAAACCAGGTCTAAACCAGGTCTAAACCAGGTCTAAACCAGGTCTAAACCAGGACTAACCCAGGTCTAAACCAGGTCTAAACCAGGTCTAAACCAGGTCTAAACCAGGACTAACCCAGGTCTAAACCAGGACTAAACCAGGACTAACCCAGGTCTAAACCAGGTCTAAACCAGGTCTAAACCAGGACTAAACCAGGTCTAAACCAGGTCTAAACCAGGTCTAAACCAGGTCTAAACCAGGTCTAAACCAGGACTAACCCAGGTCTAAACCAGGTCTAAACCAGGTCTAAACCAGGTCTAAACCAGGACTAACCCAGGTCTAAACCAGGACTAAACCAGGTCTAAACCAGGTCTAAACCAGGACTAACCCAGGTCTAAACCAGGTCTAAACCAGGTCTAAACCAGGACTAACCCAGGTCTAAACCAGGTCTAAACCAGGTCTAAACCAGGTCTAAACCAGGACTAACCCAGGTCTAAACCAGGACTAAACCAGGTCTAAACCAGGTCTAAACCAGGACTAACCCAGGTCTAAACCAGGTCTAAACCAGGTCTAAACCAGGTCTAAACCAGGACTAACCCAGGTCTAAACCAGGTCTAAACCAGGTCTAAACCAGGTCTAAACCAGGACTAACCCAGGTCTAAACCAGGACTAAACCAGGTCTAAACCAGGTCTAAACCAGGACTAACCCAGGTCTAAACCAGGTCTAAACCAGGTCTAAACCAGGTCTAAACCAGGACTAACCCAGGTCTAAACCAGGTCTAAACCAGGACTAACCCAGGACTAACCCAGGTCTAAACCAGGTCTCACCACAAAAGCAGGAGGCTGTCTGAAGCGGGGGTCCAGTCTCCCGGTCGCTGGCTCTGGGTTCTCCTCGAGGGGGCTGAGGTACTCTTCGTCTGAGGTGATGGGACTGCTCATGTCCAGAGGGAGCCCCAGATTTGACCGAGGAACTGGGACATTCTCTGAAAATGTGACAATAAAGCGTCAGATGCCCTCCCCGTGTGCCTCGGTCAGTTGCTCACGGAAACGGGACGTATCAAATGAAACGGATCCTCAAGAGGGAATGTCGTTTAAACCGTGACAGTCGTGACGAACGGGATTTGACGACGGAAATGCTCAGAACAGCCTGGAGATGATTTACGGAAAACTGCAGGATTTCTACCTTTGACGTAACAATTTGGGGAAATTCAAACCAAGGTTCAGAGAAGACGACTCCATAAAAAGGATTAATAAAGTGAAATACAACTCCATGTAGTTTTTCAATAAGAAATAACATTATTACATTTTTAAAAGACAAATCAGCCTCGTTTTATCACATGAACAAAAGGAAAACTCCAGATGAACGTTTATAAAAGCAGGACAAACTCCGGCATAAACAGGAGCGTTTAAACCCTCAGATAATGACGGTGAACTGTGTCTAAACAAAAGCCTCTCATTGTTCCTGTGAAGATGCTCCCGCCTCCAACTCATGTTGCTATGGAAACTATAACGTTTATATTTAAAGCACAAGAATAAAAGTGAGCCACAGAACAATACGAGAATATACCAGAGAGAAGAGGGAATTTACAGATTAGAATGAGAACAGGACTAAAGCAAGACTAAAGCAAGACTAAAGCAGGACTAAAGCAAGACTAAAGCAGGACTAAACCAAGACTAAACCAAGACTAAACCAGGACTAAACAAAGACTAAACAAAGACTAAACAAAGACTAATGCAGGACGAAACCAGGACTAAAGCAGGACTAAAGCAGGACTAAACCAGGACTAAACCAAGACTAAAGCAGGACTAAACCAAGACTAAACCAGGACTAAAGCAGGACTAAACAAAGACTAAAGCAGGACTAAACCAAGACTAATGCAGGACTAAACCAGGACTAAAGCAGGTCTAAACCAGGACTAAACTAAGACTAAACCAAGACTAAAGCAAGACTAAAGCAGGACTAAACCAAGACTAAAGCAGGACTAAAGCAGGACTAAACCAAGACTAAAGCAGGACTAAACCAAGACTAAACAAAGACTAAACCAGGACTAAAGCAGGACTAAACCAAGACTAAACCAAGACTAAAGCAGGACTAAACCAAGACTAAACAAAGACTAAACCAGGACTAAAGCAGGACTAAACCAAGACTAAACCAAGACTAAAGCAGGACTAAACCAAGACTAAACAAAGACTAAACCAGGACTAAAGCAGGACTAAACCAAGACTAAACAAAGACTAAAGCAGGACTAAACCAAGACTAAACAAAGACTAAACCAGGACTAAACCAAGACTAAACCAAGACTAAAGCAGGACTAAACCAAGACTAAATCGAGACTAAACCAGGACAAAACCAGAAATTTAGCTCCAGTGCTAACTCCAGCATATTTATGTGGAAATGTTTTTGTAGACGCATTGATTAATATGTACTGTCCTAATTCATAAAAAAAAAATAAAAAATAAAAAATCAGGATTAACTTAATAAACTCTGTTCAAACTAAGGTGCAGTCTCAGACTAACCAGTTCTAAACCAGGACTAAACCAATACTGAACCAGGACTAAACCAGGACTAAACAAAGACTAAACCAGTTCTAAACCAGGACTAAACCAATACTGAACCAAGACTAAACCAGGACTAAACCAGGACTCACCTTTGACAGTGAGAGTAGCCGAGCTGGAGGCGGTCCCGACCTGGTTGCTCGCGGTTACACAGTAGACTCCGGCGTTGGACGTCCTCACAGATCTGATCCATAAACTGTGCCTCTCTCCCTCCACCTTCACGGTGTAGTTCAGACTGAGACCAGAGACCGGACCGGAGTCTTTGGTCCACGACACTGAACGAAAATCACATCATTTTAACTTTATACACGAAAATACAATCAAATAAACTCGTTTTCTTTGGCGTTTGTGTTTGATATTCATTTATTCATTTATTCATTTATTCATTATTTCTTACAATATTTTTGATTACGATACAATGTATATATTAATCATCAAAATGACTTTAAAGCAACAGTACGTAACTTTCTGCACGATTCTATGGAAACAGAAAGTTAAAATCAGTTTACATAGAGACAGATATGTTTAATGCCATACTGTGGGATATTATTCACAGGTGTCAGCTTCCTCTTAACCGCAACACTGTGAGGACTTTCTTCCATTCAGAGTAATAATAATAATAATGTAATAATATTTAGTTTTAAATTGTTAATCGCTATGGCAACTGTCCTGTTTGTTTTTTTGTTTAGTTTTTTTTTATCATTCTGAAACCCATGGATAGCCAAAGAAGCAACATTAAGAGTCGGGTTTGTGGTGCTGCAAGCCTCCTCGCAATGTTTCAGTAAAATAAAAATATAAAAAGTAAATTTAGTACACACTTTGACTTTTTTGTATACTGCATTTTCTGGAGTATAAGTCAAACTGGAGTATAAGTCAAACTGGAGTATAAGTCAAACTGAAGTATAAGTTGTACTGAAGTATAAGTCGCACTGGAGTATAAGTTGTACTGAAGTATAAGTCGCAGTGGAGTATAAGTTGCACTGGAGTATAAGTCGCTCTGGAGTATAAGTCGCACTGGAGTATAAGTCGCTCTGGAGTATAAGTCGCACTGGAGTATAAGTTGCACTGGAGTATAAGTCGCTCTGGAGTATAAGTTGTACTGAAGTATAAGTCGCTCTGGAGTATAAGTCAAACTGGAGTATAAGTTGTACTGAAGTATAAGTCGCACTGGAGTATAAGTTGTACTGAAGTATAAGTCGCTCTGGAGTATAAGTTGTACTGAAGTATAAGTCGCTCTGGAGTATAAGTTGTACTGAAGTATAAGTCGCACTGGAGTATAAGTTGTACTGAAGTATAAGTCGCAGTGGAGTATAAGTTGCACTGGAGTATAAGTCGCTCTGGAGTATAAGTCGCACTGGAGTATAAGTCGCACTGGAGTATAAGTTGTACTGAAGTATAAGTCGCTCTGGAGTATAAGTCAAACTGGAGTATAAGTTGTACTGAAGTATAAGTCGCACTGGAGTATAAGTTGTACTGAAGTATAAGTCGCACTGGAGTATAAGTTGTACTGAAGTATAAGTCGCAGTGGAGTATAAGTTGCACTGGAGTATAAGTCGCTCTGGAGTATAAGTCGCACTGGAGTATAAGTCGCTCTGGAGTATAAGTCGCACTGGAGTATAAGTTGCACTGGAGTATAAGTCGCTCTGGAGTATAAGTTGTACTGAAGTATAAGTCGCTCTGGAGTATAAGTCAAACTGGAGTATAAGTTGTACTGAAGTATAAGTCGCACTGGAGTATAAGTTGTACTGAAGTATAAGTCGCAGTGGAGTATAAGTTGCACTGAAGTATAAGTCGCTCTGGAGTATAAGTCGCACGAGCCAAAAAATGCATAATAATGAAGAATAAAACATATCTTTCACATATAAATGGTGAAATCTGAGTATAAGTCGCACCCCTGGCCAAACTATAAAAGAAAGTGCGACATATAGTCCGGTAAATAGTGTGTATATATAAATGTTTGCTCGTATGTAGACCCTGAAAGGAACCGTGTCCAGCCGGGAGGGAAGAAAGCAGCGTGTTTTACCCCGTTTATAAAAACAGCGCTCTCCACTCACAGGAGGCGCTGCTGTAAGACGGGGAATATTTCTTCTATATACTGTGTTCTTTTGTTACTGTAAAGGCCCGCGTGTTACCTTCAGGTGTGGGTGTGCCGGCGATGATGCATTTAAGGACCACGTCAGCTCCGGTAAAAGCCACGGCGTCCTGCAGGGGGAACTCAAAGACGGGGGCCTCCATGGGGTCTTCACCGGCCGAGACGTACGAGTCGTCTGAAGAGTCTAAACGGAAGAGACGTGAGATAAGAGTGAAGAATCTGAGAGAAACGCACAAACGCCAAACAAACGCAACCAAATATGTTTCACTGCAATAAACAGTGATTGAACAAGTACTACACTGTGTTATTTAAGTAAAAGTACAGACACCAGAGCAAAAAATACCAACAAGTATAAAAGTAAAAGTATCTACCGTATTTTCCAGAGTATAAGTCGCACTTTTTTACAGACTTATACCCAGATGCAATTTATATGTGAAATAAATGTTGTTTTTTGTTCATTATTATGCATTTTCTGGCTGGTGCGACTTATACTTTGGAAAATACGGAAAATACTTAAGTAAAAGTATTTCTCGCTGATAAAGATTTGCGCTGAATTTTGTTCAATAGAAACAATAAAATCTATAGTTGTTTTTTTTATTTGTATGTTTTTGTTTTGCTCAAACTATGTACATGTTAAAAATAAACCCTCAGCCTTTTCAGCAGCTCTCAAACTATAATAAAAGTACTTTTACTTCTCAGTCCTATTCAAAAATGTAGTGGAGTAGAAAGTACAGATACTGCTCTCAAATGTGGTGAAGTAAAAGTAAAAAGTATCCACTGTAGAATGTACTTTAAAACTAAAATTTGGACTTATATTCAGTACTTTACTATGTTCCATGACTTGCTATAAATAAATAAATAAATAAATAAAAATATAATAAAAATAAATACATTAAAATAAAATAATTAATAAAATAAATTAAAATTAAATAAAATAAAAATAAAAAAAATCTGCAGGCTATGTGGAGTTTGAGATACTAGTAAAAAGTACTAACCTAAAAGTATAAAGCGAACAGTAGCTCAGTTGGTAGAGTGTTTGCTCTCGACATAAACATCGGTTCAATCATTGGTTGAGCGGTCAGATCCACTGGTCCATAGGTTGGTGGTGCAATTCTAGCTCACACAGATGAATGCTGTCGTTGTGTCCTTGGGCAAGACACTTAACCCTCGCCCTCAGTGTCTGCGTACACTGGTGTGTGAATGTGTGTGTGAATGGGTGAGTGGTTCCTTGTTGTAAAGCGCTTTGAGCACCTTGAAGGTGGAAAAGTGCTATAGAAAAATGTCACCATTTACCATTAAAATAAAGATTATATTTGGACATAGGAGAGTAGGATACGCGCACAAAACTACACCAAACACACGAGTTAAACTTAAAACAGAAAAGTGAAGAGAGCTAAATAAATGTAAATATGTAGAGAGGAGACTGAACAGAGCAGTGCAGACAAGCAACACTCCACTCCATCCACATGTCTGTCGACTTAAATTAAAGCTGCACTATGTAACTTTGCTGTTACAGGGTCCATCATCTACTTGTCTCCATGGAGATGTTATTGCTTTGCCTGGAAAGTTCGACATTAATGCATTTAATTTAACCATAAAGCAATTTCATAACCTTCTCACCTTGTTCTGGAGACATGGGCCTTATTTTCTTCTTCCTGCTCTTTGGCGCCCCCTCTCTGCCGCCGGTGGTCTGCGGCGGCGCCCTCTCCTCCACCTCCATCCTCTCCTCGTCCTCCTCCTGCACCACGATCCTCGGCACGCTCCTCCCCTCCGCCCTCTCCTCCGCGCACACTCGCGGCGGCTTGGGAGGAGCCAGCACATTAGACTCCGCCCCCCTCCTCTGCACCAGGGGGCTCTCCGGCCGCAGCTCCACCTTCCGTAGCGCCACCTCGATCGGCGTTTTCCTGCCCGTCACGTCCTCCTTCTCGTGGTTGGACTCCGGGAAGCGCGTCACCCTCTGCACCAGCGGGCTCGGCGGTCTCTTCTCCACTTTCCGATAGGATTCGAGTTGGTGCACGAGCGGCGAGGACGATCTTTGGACGATTTCGGTGACCGGGCTGACTCTGCTGAGCTCACGTAGGGGGCGCTGTCCGGGTAAATCCGCCAACTGCATGGACTCGGGCGGACCGGGGACTTCGCCCAAACGACTTCCTATAATATTAGCGCTGATCTGCGGTTTTTGTTCGTGTAATTCTCTCTCTTTTTGCTCTTTGGCCCACTGAGCGCGTTCACGTTCTTGAAGCTTCTGCAGGACTTGCGGAGGTATCGGTTCGATTTTGCGAAAAGGCTGGCGTTGTTTCGCTTTTAACGTCAGCTGTTCAGTCGAAAAAGACTTCTTCATGTGCGGTTTTCCAACTAATTTCTTGATCCGCTGCAGCTCTTCTGTAAATTTATTCTCGATATCTTGGACTTTTTGCGAGTAGCGCGGTTTATCTTCGAGGGACGCCGCTCGTTGTCTAAACATGGACCTCCTCTCCGCTGCGTCTTCTTTTAAAGCTTCGCGCAAATCCTCTCGCGAACTCTCTCGGGAGATCCCCAAACGACTCCCGCCATCGTCCGAGTCCACCGAACCCGCGCGATTAAAACCCGCCCACGATCTTCCCGAAACCGATCCTTCTGGAATATCCAAGCTTCTTCGGCGTTCCTCCAGCCCGCGGACTTTCTCGAACACTTTGGAGCTAGCTCGGGTTAGCTTCGGCGACGGTCGAGGCGTAAACTCCTTCCTCGAATAATCGCTCAAAGGCGTCTGCGGTCTGGTGTCCTGGGCGTTAGCGGTCGTTTGCGTGGCAGATTTGGGATGTCGGACTTTCTCTTCGAACTCTCCGGGCACCGTGTCCTGGTAGTCCGTTGTCGGGGGGATGTTTTTCTTGCGGGATCCGATTGGCGTGGTGGAGCCGGAGCGGGAGGGCATCGGGGACGAGGAAAGGCGTTTGGAGAGGCGAGGAGAGGGAGGGGGCAGAACCTGAGGAGGCGAGTCCCTGAGACGAACAAGGACAGAAATCAGGAGAATCTACAGAACAGCAGCGAATCAGACAGAGTTCTGTTTAATGCTCTGGTGTTTTCAAAGCACATCTCCAAAAATCAAATTCACAAACGTTTCTCTGATCATTTATGAGGATGTAAACGTTTGACCCATCCTTTAGCGTCATTGTCTCTGGGTTAAACCTGCATTTGACCCATCCTTCAGTATCTCTCGGTTAAATCTGCCCTGACTCATCCTTTAGTGTCTTTGATTAAACCTGCATTTGTTCCGATCCTTTAGTGTTTTTTGGTTAAACCTACATTTGACCCATCCTTTAGCGTCGGTGTTCATTATGTCGATCGTGATCTACCAGTCAATCGCGAAGGCATTTTGTGTAGATCACGTCCATCCATCCAGTCACATGACTAATATACAGGACAGTCAGATTACACCTGACTCTAGGTCACATCAGGGGCGCTGCATAAACAAGCGCGAGTTAGTTTAACCCTATAGCGTCGGATCCTATCGTCGCCGATAGTGTGCGGTTGCGGACTTTTCCAGCAGTGTAACTCTGCAACCAGCCGTGCTCTCATGTAAACTCAAACGGCGTCTCAAAGCGGAGACATGGGGCTATCTAAATATTTTACCGTCATTACATTAATCTGCCTCTGTTGTCCTGAAGGCGACGAATGAGAGCCCGGGGCTGCGGGGATTTTCCCAGACATTTATTCAATGTGTAAAAGAAAAAATACGGATGGATGTGTAAAATAGAAGTAGATCTGTGAAAAAATGCAGTAAATTCTGATACTTCCTTTAACATGATTTTTATGGCTAAAAAAAAGACAAAACCGTAATCCACATGATTAGCTCTGTTATCACTTTTGAACGAAAAATGCAGTTTTACTCCTGTCTGTCAGAAGCTTCTGCCTGAACTCTGCATCCCTCACTGATTCTATTCAGTGTCAGAGCAGTAATCATCATTCAAGTAATTATGAACATGTAAGAAGTTCAGTTGTGTTGTGCAGTATTATCTCATGTACATGAAAATGCACTGTACATGTAAGAATTCATAAAACATTTACAAATAAATATATGTTTAACATTTTTGTATTAGGTGGTGGATCTTTCAGACACGATCATTTTAAAAGAAGCTCACACACTGAAAAAGTCTGAGCACCTCTGATTTAGCGTCTTTGATTAAACCTGCATTTGACCCATTCTTTAGTGTCTCTGATTAACCTGCATTTGACCCATTCTTTAGTGTCTCTGATTAACCTGCATTTGACCCATTCTTTAGTGTCTCTGATTAACCTGCATTTGACCCATTATTTAGTGTCTCTGATTAACCTGCATTTGACCCATCCTTCAGTGTCTCTGGTGTAAACTTGTCAGGGTCAGATCTTGAGCTACTTTTGGTCAGGACTACCTTAACTTAACTGGAGGATGTGACCCGTCCTTCAGTGTCTCTGGAGGTTTTGACCCATTGTGCGTGTTTTGGGTTCACCCAGACACAGGTAGAACACGCAAACGTCACCCAAAAAGTCACACGAGCTGAACCATCGACCTTCTTGATGTGAAGTGAAGGTGCTAGTCGCAGCGTGGGTCCATTTTATCACTATGTAACAGCGATATAAGGATATGGGAGGGCATCTGACTGATTTTACCTGGTTGTCTGAGAGTAGTCTTCATGTCTTGATGTGTCTGCAGTTGTGTCCATCACTGACAAAGACACAAGCATGAAATTAGGTTGAAATAAATGTTTTCAAATCCGCCTAAAGATCAAAATAGTTGAAATAAGAGCATGAAATCTGTTAAATCGTGTTCTCTCAGCTGGGGTCAGGGGTCAGAGGTCAGGGGTCAAAGCTGGGCGTGTGAGGATGTGTGACGTGTGTGGGCTGGGGTCAGTTACCAGAGTCAGGCCGCTCTTCCTCCTCTTCTCCCTCCTCTTCCTCAGACTCAGATTCTGAAACACAAATAATAAACATCTTAATCCAAAATATCTTGTTTTTTTGTGTGTTTTTTGTCGACTTTAATGTGAAACACTTTGGTCCACTGAAGTTTTAAATGTGATATATAAATAAAATTGAATTGAGTGAATCCACTTTACATTAAAAAAACAAAAAAACAAAAATCCTCTCCAGCAGGGGGCGCAGTAGCAGAATCATTGACCTGTTTTCTATTATATTTCTGCTAAACACAATGAAGGCTCGTAAACCTGGATACTGCAGAAAACAAGACCTTTAATGCAACGACTTTTATCTCTTTAAAGTGAATATGACAAGTTTTTTATTGTTTTAGAAAAGTAGTAAAATTCAGGAAGTAGTTAAACCATAAAACAGAATGATTGATGACACAGTGTTTGCTCCAGCGCGTTAGACAGGAGAGTTAGCGTTAGCATTAGCCACATCAGACACTTTGAAACACCAGGGCTGTTTGTTTAGATTATGAACGCAGCAGGAGTCGATACAAACACATTTTTATGTTGTTGTTTTTTTAAATTTATTTTTATTTTACTTCATCAAGCCCCAAAAATCAGACTTAAATGAGTTCAGTCTAGAAAATGGAGCTGGGCGCGAGAAATCGTCATAGCAAATGTAAACGTATTATTTATTATTTATCATTTATCATCATCATTAGTAGTTGTAGTAGTATTTTTATTTTATTTTATTATTATTATTATTATTATTATTATTATTGTTATTATATTACTATTTATAATTATTTATCATTAGTAGTAGTAGTAGTATTTTTTATTATTACTATTTATTTTTATCATCATCATTAGTATTATTTTTATTATTTTATTATTATGATTATTTTATTATTAATTACCATTAGTAGTAGTAGTAGTATTTTTTATTATTACTATTATCATTACTATTATTTATATGTATTATTATTTTTATTTATTTATTCTTATTTATTTATTTTTTTCATTTCTACAGGGAGACCCCACTGACCCTACAGTACTTTTTTTATGGCCCCCCTGATAAATACAGAACAAAACAAACAAAAACAAACAAACATAAGTCCATTTTTCACATTCACACAGGAGCAGGTGTGAGTAGAAACTTTCATCACCACATTATTAAAACAATCGTGTCACTAGAGTTTCCAGTTTTCGCTTGTCCATGAAATATCTTCCATTTTTGTGACGTAAAAACGGCTGAAATCCCATCCCTCATCTCCGCTGTGGTTCGCTCAGTCCTTAAACTTAAACAAGCGCCGTGTGGCTGAGCTGTCAAAGGTCAAAGGTCGTGTTTTCATCTCGCTGCTGCGCTCAAACCGATGGGATCAAAGGGTTCGATCGGCGGTGAGTCTGAGCGCGTCACTCCCGGATGCTTTTATACGTCTTTATATTTAAACCACTGAGTCAGAGCGGTGGTTTGTGGAGTCTTCACCTGCTCCTTCTGCTCCTTACGTAAAGCTGTGGGCAGAGGACGACGACGCAGCGCCAACAAAAACCCGCCGCCTCTGCTCTCGACCGAACATCAAACTACGAGCTGCACGGTTTAAATCTGCAGGTAAAAGGATCAAGCCTGAGAAAGAGACGAAAAGACCAGTCCCTGCGTGTGTTTTTTATGTTTATCTTCTGAATTTTGATAGAAAAGTGCACAGAAATGAAAGTGTTCTTCAGGTGAAACGATGCGACAGTGAGAAAACTCAGCTCTTAAAGCACACTGCGGAACTTTATGCATAAAATATAAAACTGCAGAGCTGATAAGACCCTCCGTTTAAATGCTGTTTTTTGAGAAATGGCGACGTGAGGTTTTATAAAACGTCAAATTCATCTGAACTTCTTGAAAAATATTAAGAACAGCAGGAGTTTTAAAAAAAGTCACTATAATCACATTGTTACGACCGAGTTCACCTGAGGACAAGAAACGGAAAAACAAGATGGAAAAATGGTAAAGTCAGAAGTAACGACCGGCTGAGAGTCACAGAGACTGGACTTTTTTAAAGATAAAGACATTTTTATTTAGAAAAGCTCATGTTTTTAGCATTTAGCTTTGGTTTAAAGGTGTTTGTAGCATTCTGAGATTCTATGGAATAAAGAGTGTTATAAATAAAATGTATTATTATTATTATTATTATTATTATTATTATTATTATTATTATTATTATTATTATTATTATTATTGCTATTATTATTATTATTATTATTATTATTGCTATTATTATTATTATTATTGCTATTATTATTATTATTATTATTATTGCTATTATTATTATTATTATTATTATTATTATTGCTATTATTATTATTATTATTATTGCTATTATTATTATTATTATTATTATTATTATTATTATTATTATTATTATTATTATTGCTGTCTCAGTTTATGGACACGCCTCAGGTGAAAGAACCTCAGAACCTCCACATGTGACTCTCTGAGCTGTAGAGGCTGCACTAGCTCTGAGTCATGATTGTTCTGCAGGTGCTGAGGTTTACGTAGAGAACAACCAGATCAGAGAGAGACACTTTAGACTTAAAACAACTGGATTTTCACTTTTTTCTTTCTAAGTGGACAATCTTGAACCAAAACATCAAATTTTCACATAAATACAAACTTAAACATGGACAATATTCTGCAATTTTCTTGTGAATAACATCAAATCTGTTAATGTCTGTTTAACTGTTTTGTATTATTTATATATTTAATTATTTTTTGGTCTGTCCTCCTCTTCCTCACTGTCTTTTTTTGTATATTTATTGATTTATCCCACCCTTATTATCCTTATGTTCACGTGCCTTGTTTATTCTTTGTTCATGTTAAAAAAAACCTTAATAAACAAAAAAAATACAAATAAATAACATAAATAATAATAATAATCGGTCTTGTCCAGTGTTTTTGTATCTGTATTTCAAATATCTTGGACTCACAATTGATCCTAAACTGACTTTTGACTTTCACACTCTGGACATTTCAAAAAAAGATGCAGTAAAACACTTTCTTTTCTGCGTAGGTTAAAAGGACTTCACGTTTCAGCACATCTACTGATTATTCTGTCCATCAGCATCGTCCAACCCGTCCTCCTGTACTGTCCACCGTGTTTTCTTATCGCGCTCACAGTTAAAAAAACGTAATTCTTTCACCAAAATAACCCACCTAGCGGCAAAAATCAAACTCTAAACTCTACTTTACTCTACTGCGCCGGTACTTTACTCTACTGCGCCGGTACTTTACTCTACTGCGCCGGTACTTTACTCTACTGCGCCGGTACTTTACTCCACTGCGCCGGTACTTTACTCTACTGCGCCGGTACTTTACTCTACTGCGCCGGTACTTTACTCTACTGCGCCGGTACTTTACTCTACTGCGCCGGTACTTTACTCTACTGCGCCGGTACTTTACTCTACTGCGCCGGTACTTTACTCCACTGCCTTCAGGTCGACGACACAGGACTCTCAGACGTATAAAGTACGTTTCAAAAATAGTTTCATACCCACAGTCGTTATTAACCTGAACAATATATAAACCACGACTCTCTGATTATTATGACGCACTTTTTTATCCTCCTGAGACTCCAGCTCTTGCGTCGCTTTATTCGTTTCTCTTTGTTATTTGGGCGGACTGGACCTGATGAGTCTAAATACAAAGAATTAACTTTTTACATTATGTAGTTTCTGAGAAAAAATTATGCAAATCAAATGTCCTCATATGTGACATTTTACTCATTTTGATAAAACGTTTGAATAATGATTTGCAAAAACTATTTATTAAGACCCAGAAAACAGCAACATTTGACCTGAATCTAAAAACAAAATGGGAAAACAATAATTTTGCCTCTTGGAACAAAGTGTCTCATGTGAAGAGACAGGAGACAGGAGACAGGAGACAGGAGACAGGAAGAAAAACAAAATAAAATAAAATAAAATATTCTAAACATTCTAAACTGTTAAAAGTGAATATGTATAATATATTTACATTGTTGCTGTTCTTCTTCTAATAATTTGCACTGTGGCCTCGACAAACCAAAAACGTGTTGTCCACATATGAGGACGTCAGGACTAAGGAGGATAATGTCATTTACTCCGGTGTATGTGATGTGTTTGTGTGGTGTTGTGTGTAAATGGCGTTTTTCCCTGTGTGAACGTGACTGTGAATAAAGTAACGAACCAACTAAGAATAAATCAGCGTCACAACAGTAAAAGTTATATCAGATTTGAACACATTTAGGTCACGTTTATCAAATATAAACTCAAACCCTCACACGCGGCTCCGCTAACGCCGTTTCCGCACGGTGTTGTTCGTTTTCCGTGTTGTCGTTCTCTTAAAAATCCGAGTGTGTTTGTGCGGAGAGGGGCTTCCCCCGTCTCTCTCTCTCTCTCTCTCGCTCCATCGACTCTCCTCCTCCGCCTCCTCCTCCTGCTGCTCCTGTTTCCATGACGACCGCTGTTTAGACCGCACAAAATAACCCGCTCTAAAGTTAGAAACGTGCGCCGGCGAAACACAAAGGCGACACACGTGATGAGACGGATCGGATCAGATTGATATTATGATTTAAACTTCACCAGATTGTTACGTCGTATGATAATTTTGTGTTTGATTTCTGTCTCTTGGTGTAGGTAACATTCTGAGGACTGCTTCACCATTCAAAAGATGTGTTTATTTTTATTTTTTTATTGTTAATTGCCATGGTAACAGTCCTTTTCATCGTTCTGAAGTCCATGGACAAACTACACAACAAACTACACAACAAACTACACAACAAACTACACAAACTCGTCATATTTACCTTGATGGTTATGGTCATATTTTTACACTTTTCAAGTCACTCGAAGGAACACACACATTTATACACACAATCATACACACATTTATACACACACTCATACACACCTTTATACACACACTCATACACACATTTATACACACATTTATACACACCTTTAAACACACACTCATACACACCTTTAAACACACACTCATACACACATTTATACACACACTCACACATTTATACACACACTCACACATTTATACACACACTCACACATTTATACACACACTCATACACACATTTATACACACACTCACACATTTATACACACACCCCTACACACATTTATACACACACTCACACATTTATACACACACTCACACCTTTATACACACACTCATACACACCTTTATACACACACTCATACACACATTTATACACACAATCATACACACATTTATACACACACTCATACACACCTTTATACACACACTCATACACACATTTATACACACACTCATACACACATTTATACACACATTTATACACACCTTTAAACACACACTCATACACACCTTTAAACACACACTCATACACACATTTATACACACACTCACACATTTATACACACACTCATACACACATTTATACACACACTCACACATTTATACACACCCCTACACACCCCTACACACATTTATACACACACTCACACATTTATACACACACTCACACCTTTATACACACACTCATACACACCTTTATACACACACTCATACACACATTTATACACACACTCATACACACCCCTATACACACACTCATACACACCCCTATACACACACTCATACACACATTTATACACACACTCATACACACATTTATACACACACACAATAACACATTTATACAAAAATTCATACACATTTACACACAATCGCACACATACACAGACATTTACACACATACATACAAACACACACATACACACAAACACATACACACTCTGGGGGGGAGGTGGGGGGGTTAACTGTCTTGCTCAAGGACACAACAACAACAACAACGACCTTCAGCGTTTGTCCACTGATCTGAACAGACGCAGGAATCACACAGATACTAACCATAAACCATAATCTACACCACAAACTCCACCTGAGAACTCCACCTGAGAACTCCACCTGAGAACTCCACATTAAAAACCTCCACCAGCACAAGTAACTCTACAGTATATCGTCCACAAACAACAAAATCTCCTGTGTTATTCTGCGTAAAAGCTGCTAACCCCGCAGCTTACATCTGTACAATCATGTTCTGAACTGTCCCTGTGTGTCAGATGCCCTCCCCGTGTCTCCATGGGGTCTTACTCTGTGTAAAAAGCTGCTAACCCTGAAGCTTAGGGCTGAACCATTTGGTAAAGTATTGTGATTTAATTTTAATAGCGTGATTCGGGGTCAAAGTTCACATTTTAAACACACGAAGAAGAACTGACTTGTGCAGATCTAAACTACAGGGTCAGCAGCTTTTACGCAGAATAACACAGGAGATTTTGTTAGTCGTACTTCAAAAACTACAGGTGGTCTGCTAGTTATGATTTTGTTTATGATTAATGTTCCAGCCCGAGCGTAAACATGTCCCTGTGTGTCAGATGCCCTCCCGGTGTCTCCATAGAGTCTTACTGTGTGTAAAAGCTGTTAACCCTGTAGCTTAAGTCTCTACAAACATGTTCTGTAATGCCCCTGTGTGTCAGATGCCCTTCCCCGTGCGCCAGATGCCCTCCCTGCCCTCGCAATTGCTCGTCAGAAAAATGACAATTAATAAATATTTCACCAAATCATCCAGACCCACCCGGAGCTGAAATCTAAACCCCAAAACCCTGCACCATCCCCTGGACTCGCCTGGTTCATGTCTGGTCCTCCCTCCAGGACGCGGCTTCAGGGTATTCCCCCAAAACGAGGAGCCTTTCTGGGCATGTCCCGTCCTCACGCCCCCCTCCCGGAGCTCCAGCCCGGATCTAAGCTCGCTCTGAGCACGGACATCGCGGGAGGACAACGGAAAACTCAAGGAAAATGTATAAAAACCGTCCTTAAACGAGGGAGTAAAGACACGTGTGAGCGCCGCAGGTGGGACGGAGAGATGAGAAGAGGAGAGAGAGGAGAGAGATGCTCCTACACTCGCAGAGGAGGAGGAGGAGAGAGCAGAGGCAACGCTATTGGTGGATGTTTTTCTTCCCTCTCCTCCCCCTCCTGCTCTCTGTCTCTCCGCTCTACTCTCCACCCCCTTCTCTCTCTCTCTCTCTCCCTCTCTTTTATCTCAAATCCTCACTCCTCTCTTTGCACACCGCTAGCTCTCTCTCTTCCATCTATTCCTCATTCCTTTCTCTCTCTCCTCTTCTCTTTCCCTCCCCCTCTTTCCTCTTCCCTTCCTCTCTAGCCTCCTCTCTCCCCCTCTTTCCTTTCTCTCTCTCCTCCCCCTCTTTCCTTTCTCTCTCTCCTCCCCCTCTTTCCTTTCTCCTCTCCCTTCTCTCTCTCCTTCTCCCACCTCACTTTACCCACCTCCTCTCTATGCTTTTTCTCTCCCTCTCTTTCTCCTCTCCCTCCCTCTCTTTTCACTCTCTCCCTCCATCTCTTCTCTCTTTCTTTCTCTCTCCTCCACCTCCCCTCCTCCCTCCCTCTTTTCTCTCCATTTTCTCTCTCCCTCTTCTCTCTTTTATCTTTCCCTCACTCTCCTCTCCCTCCTTCCCTCCCTTCTCTCTTTCCACTCTCTCTCTTCCTCTGTCTCTTCTCTCTCCATCCATCTGTCCTCCTCTCCCGCCCTCTCTCCTCTCCCTCTCTTATCTCTTTTCACTCTCTCTCTCCCTCCATCTCTTTCCTCCCTCCCTCCATCTCTTCTCTCGTTCCTCTATCCCTCCCACCCTTCTCTTTTTCCTCACTCTATCTTTCCTTTCTCCCCCCTCTATCCTCCTCTTCTCTTCTCTCTCTCTATTTTCTCTTTTCTCTCCATCCTACTTTCTTCTCTCTTCCTGCCTCTCTTCTCTTGTTTCTCTTTCCCCCTCCCTCCTCCTATCTTCTCCTCTCTCCCCCTCTCTTCTTTACTCTCTCCCTCGCCCTCCCTCCTCCTCTCTTCTTTCCTCTCTTTCTGCTGAATTCTTCACTGTGGTGCTGTTGGTTCCTCTCTCTCCCTCTCTCCTCCTCTCTTCTCTCCTCCTCTCTTCTTCCACTCTCTCTCCCTCTCTCCTCCTCTCCCTCTCTCCTTCTCTCTTCTCTCCTCCTCTCTTCTCTCCTCCTCTCCCTCTCTCCTCCTCTCTTCTTTCTCTCTGGTGTTGTTGGTGTTTGTTTCATTTTGAAGACTCCATCTCAAACACTCTTGTTAATCATTCATTCTCACAGTGAGTGGACTCGCCTCTCCACAGATCTGTAACTTCACCTGGGGTCGTGCCTGCCTGTCTCCATGGAGAAAGATACGTTTAATGCCCTACATGGGAACATTTGAAATAATAAGGCAACAATATCAACATGGAGATGAGCAGGGACCGTCCAGCAAGAAAGTGTCTCTAACAGTTTGAATGAGTCTCTCTCCCTCTCTCTCTCTTTCTCTCTCTCTCTGTTCAGTGACGTGAGGAGTGCCCTCCTCTCTCTCTCCTCCCTCTCTCCTCTCTCTCTCCTCCCTCTCTCTTTCTCTCTCTGTTCAGTGACGTGTGGAGTGCCCCCCTCTCTTCCTCCCTCTCTCTCTCTCCTCCCTCTCTCTCTCTCTCTCTCTCTCTGTTCAGTGACGTGTGGAGTGCCCCCCTCTCTTCCTCCCTCTCTCTCTCTCCTCCCTCTCTCTCTCTCTCTCTCTCTCTGTTCAGTGACGTGTGGAGTGCCCCCCTCTCTTCCTCCCTCTCTCTCTCTCCTCCCTCTCTCTCTCTCTCTCTCTCTCTGTTCAGTGACGTGTGGAGTGCCCCCCTCTCTTCCTCCCTCCCTCTCTCTCTCCTCCCTCTCTCTTTCTCTCTCTGTTCAGTGACGTGTGGAGTGCCTCCCTCTCTCCTCCCCCTCTCTCCTCCCCCTCTCTTTCTCTCTCTCTGTTCAGTGACGTGTGGAGTGCCTCCCTCTCTCCTCCCCCTCTCTCCTCCCCCTCTCTTTCTCTCTCTCTGTTCAGTGACGTGTCGAGTTATTTTTACTGTGGAATTTGTCTGTGTCACATTTTTGGCGTGTGACACTGAACCATCCTCCTGTTTCACTGCTACATCACCACTAATGTTAGCCACATGCTAATGTTAGCCACATGCTAATGTTAGCCACATGCTAAGGTTAGCCACATGTTAATGTTAGCCACATGCTAATGTTAGCCACATGCTACCTAATATTAGCCACATCATGCTAATAAATAAATAAATGAATAAATATCTGCCATAGTGTGTTTGAAACAAACTGGAGAACACTGAAGCAGACTGGACTGAAACACACTGGACTGAAACACTCTGGACTGAAACACACTGGACTGAAACACTCTGGACTGAAACACACTGGACTGAAACACTCTGGACTGAAACACACTGGACTGAAACACTCTGGACAGACAAAGTTCCCAAAAGTATCACTGTGTATCACAGAGTACTTGATCTGTCATGTCCTGTGTGTACTGCACAGGTCAGAGTACTGTGTGTACTGCACAGGTCAGAGTACTGC
Organism: Periophthalmus magnuspinnatus; assembly: GCF_009829125.3. Taxonomy (NCBI): domain Eukaryota; kingdom Metazoa; phylum Chordata; class Actinopteri; order Gobiiformes; family Gobiidae; genus Periophthalmus; species Periophthalmus magnuspinnatus. Next base: position 3,709,822 of record NC_047146.1, read on the forward strand.
GTGTACTGCACAGGTCAGAGTACTGTGTGTACTGCACAGGTCAGAGTACTGCGAGTACTGTGTGTACTGCACAGGTCAGAGTACTGTGTGTACTGCACAGGTCAGAGTACTGTGTGTACTGCACAGGTCAGAGTACTGTGTGTACTGCACATGTCAGAGTACTGCGTGTACTGCACAGGTCAGAGTACTGCGAGTACTGCGTGTACTGCACAGGTCAGAGTACTGCGAGTACTGCGTGTACTGCACAGGTCAGAGTACTGCGTGTACTGCACATGTCAGAGTACTGCGTGTACTGCACAGGTCAGAGTACTGCGTGTACTGCACATGTCAGAGTACTGCGAGTACTGCGTGTACTGCACAGGTCAGAGTACCGTGTGTACTGCACAGGTCAGAGTACTGTGTGTACTGCACAGGTCAGAGTACTGCGTGTACTGCACAGGTCAGAGTACCGTGTGTACTGCACAGGTCAGAGTACTGCGTGTACTGCACAGGTCAGAGTACTGCGTGTACTGCACATGTCAGAGTACTGCGAGTACTGCGTGTACTGCACAGGTCAGAGTACCGTGTGTACTGCACAGGTCAGAGTACTGTGTGTACTGCACAGGTCAGAGTACTGCGTATACTGCACATGTCAGAGTACTGCGAGTACTGCGTGTACTGCACATGTCAGAGTACTGCGTATACTGCACATGTCAGAGTACTGCGAGTACTGTGTGTACTGCACATGTCAGAGTACTGCGTGTACTGCACATGTCAGAGTACTGCGTATACTGCACATGTCAGAGTACTGCGAGTACTGTGTGTACTGCACAGGTCAGAGTACTGCGTGTACTGCACATGTCAGAGTACTGCGTGTACTGCACATGTCAGAGTACTGCGTATACTGCACATGTCAGAGTACTGCGAGTACTGTGTGTACTGCACAGGTCAGAGTACTGCGTGTACTGCACATGTCAGAGTACTGCGTGTACTGCACATGTCAGAGTACTGCGTGTACTGCACAGGTCAGAGTACTGCTTGTACTGCACATGTCAGAGTACCGTGTGTACTGCACAGGTCAGAGTACTGCGTGTACTGCACATGTCAGAGTACTGCGTGTACTGCACAGGTCAGAGTACTGCGTGTACTGCACAGGTCAGAGTACTGCGTGTACTGCACATGTCAGAGTACTGCGTGTACTGCACAGGTCAGAGTACCGTGTGTACTGCACATGTCAGAGTACTGTGTGTACTGCACAGGTCAGAGTACTGCGTGTACTGCACAGGTCAGAGTACTGCGTGTACTGCACATGTCAGAGTACTGCGTGTACTGCACAGGTCAGAGTACCGTGTGTACTGCACATGTCAGAGTACTGCGTGTACTGCACATGTCAGAGTACTGCGTGTACTGCACAGGTCAGAGTACCGTGTGTACTGCACATGTCAGAGTACTGTGTGTACTGCACAGGTCAGAGTACTGCGTGTACTGCACATGTCAGAGTACTGCGTGTACTGCACAGGTCAGAGTACCGTGTGTACTGCACATGTCAGAGTACTGCGTGTACTGCACATGTCAGAGTACTGCGTGTACTGCACAGGTCAGAGTACCGTGTGTACTGCACATGTCAGAGTACTGTGTGTACTGCACAGGTCAGAGTACTGCGTGTACTGCACATGTCAGAGTACTGCGTGTACTGCACAGGTCAGAGTACCGTGTGTACTGCACATGTCAGAGTACTGCGTGTACTGCACATGTCAGAGTACTGCGTGTACTGCACAGGTCAGAGTACCGTGTGTACTGCACATGTCAGAGTACTGTGTGTACTGCACAGGTCAGAGTACCGTGTGTACTGCACATGTCAGAGTACTGTGTGTACTGCACATGTCAGAGTACTGTGTGTACTGCACAGGTCAGAGTACCGTGTGTACTGCACATGTCAGAGTACTGTGTGTACTGCACAGGTCAGAGTACTGTGTGTATCTGTCCTCATGAGTCACATGTGAGAGTAGAACTAAGAGCTCTGTGTTGTACAAGCTCCACTCACAGATAAGAGAGCGCCTCAGAGGGGAGAGTACCTGTATGTCAGAGGGGAGAGTACCTGTGTGTCAGAGGGGAGAGTACCTGTGTGTCAGAGGGGAGAGTACCTGTGTGTCAGAGGGGAGAGTACCTGTGTGTCAGAGGGGAGAGTACCTGTGTGTCAGAGGGGAGAGTACCTGTGTGTCAGAGCACAGGGAAGAGTAAAAAAGTATCTGTGAAAACTACTACTCCAGTAAGAGTAACTTAAAGAGTAACTGTGACGCAGCACCTGATTTATGATTCATAAAACAAAACACTGAAGGACAAACACTGATCTGATCTGAGCGGCTCTGGGACAGAAGAGACAGAGGACAAAAGGAACCACAGGGGGCGCCAGAGGCAAACCTGACAGCCTCACCAACATCAGTCTGCCCCAGGGCAGCTGTGGCTACAATAGTGAATAATGCAGAGTAAAGATCTTTATATAAATACAATGATTCATTCATTAAATAATCACAAAATCTGCATTTTATTCAACACAAAATGAGACAAAATCAGATCTGAAGAGTTTATTGTTACATAAAACACTTTAGACTCAGAGGGAAGAGGAACAACAACTTCTACTCGAGTAAAAGTACTGTGGACGAGATAATACTCGAGTAGGAATATAAGTATCTGGTCAGGAAAAGTTACTTGAGTAAAACATCCTCTAAAGTCAGAGCAGAATCTCACAGTGAGAAGGTCTCTGGTTCAAGTCCCCGACACTGTGAGGCCTGTGTGGAGTCTGCATGTTCTCCCTGTGTGTGTGTGTGTGTGTGTGTGTGTGTGTGTGTGTGTGTGTGTGTGTGTGGAGTCTGCATGTTCTCGGTGTGTGTGTGTGTGTGTGTGGAGTTTGCATGTTCTGTGTGTGTGTGTGTGTGTGTGTGGAATTTGCATGTTCTCCCTGTGTCTCTGTGTTGAATTTGCACGTTCTTTCTGTGTCTGTGTGGAGTCTGCATTTTCTGTGTGTGTGTGTGTGTGTGTGTGTGTGTGGAGTTTGCATATTCTCCCTGTGTCTGCGCAGAGTTTGCATATTCTCTCTGTGTCTGCGCAGAGTTTGCATGTTCTCCCTGTGTCTACGTGCAGGTCTGCCCCATAAACATAAAAAAACCACGCTCCTGTTGCTAACGCTAACGCTAACACTAATGCTAACGCTAATGCTAATCCTCCAGCTCAGACTGAACAGGTGCAGAGTCTGGAAACCCCCTGATTCTGTTTGTGTCAAATCCACATCACCAAATCAAACTTGTGTTATTCATCCTGGAGTTTAACACGAGACAAACAAACGCACCCACAGGTGCATCAAGGGCTCCATTCTGTTACTCACCAGGGCCGGTCCAGCTGCTGAGGGCCCCGAGACCACCAGGGGGCCCCCAAGAGCCTGTACATTTACACTGAAAATAATGATTGGAACGTTTTTTTGTTTTTTTAAACTAAAGTCGCTGTGGTGTTTGTACTAGTTTAAATATTCATCTAAAAAGAGTTTTTTTGTTTTTTTTACTAAAGTCGCTGTGGTGTTTGTACTAGAATAAATATTCATCTAAAAATGATTAAATGTGTTTTATTTCCAGTCGCTATGAGCTGCTACGTTTGTTTTAAAGTCGGGCATCGGTGTGGACAGCTACACGTTTACTAAACCAGAACTAAACCAGGACTAAACCAGGACTGAACCAGAACTAGACCAGAACTAAACCAGGACTAGACCAGGGCTAAACCAGGACTGAACCAGGACTGAACCAGGACTAGACCAGAACTAGACCAGGGCTAAACTAGACCCAAACTAGGACTAAACCAGAACTAAACCAGGACTGAACCAGAACTAGACCAGGGCTAAACCAGGACTAAACTAGACCCAAACTAGGACTAAACCAGGACTAAACCAGGACTAGACCAAGACTAAACCAGGACTAAACTAGACCCAAACCAGGACTAAACCAGGACTAGGGTTGCTCTTGGTGACTTGCTGTTTGACCATAACAAAATCTCAATGTAAAAATCTATATTAAACTTAAAATTCCTTTTGTCTCATTGCTGTTTATTAAACATTAACATATATTTGTACATAAACTCGGGGGGGAATCAAACCACTGACCTCCTGGCTGTGAGGCGAGGGCTAACCTCTCTATGCTGACCACACGGAGTCGTTCCCTTCAGAGCCTCCACCTCAGCCTCAGATTTAAACTCCAGTCCTTGAGCCGCGTTTATGTCGCTGTAAAGTCAACGACGTCTTTATGAGGACAGAGCCGTCCAATCAGAGAAGGCGAGGACGGGACGACACAGGAGACGGTCGGTTTTGTGTCAGATGCCCTTCCGTCTATTCACGAAACACTGACATAAACACAGACTTTTATATTTGGTGGATTTGGATTTAAATCTGCAGGTTTGTCGTCCAGGTCTGATCCAAAGCAAAACACAAAATTCCCGCTGACGGATTTAAATTTCATCTTTTTTTTCTTTTATCTACAGGTTTTTTGTTACACACACTTAACCGTAACACAAACTCACACAACGACCGTCAAACGCAAACAGGAAACACATTTTTAAACATTTTCGCAGCGGTTTAAAATGATCCCTCACTTTTTTTTCCTCATACATTCCGAGTATCACTATTTTATCACAGTTTATACCGTATTTTCCGAACTACGCGTCACATTTAAACTCAACAAATCCCTCCAGAAACCGACTCTGCGGCCCCGGGGTCACGGACACGGACCCCCGCTGTCCACCGCACCGCCCCCCGTCCCACTACACCTCCACCTCCACCTCCACCGGCCCCGTAAAACACAGAATTAACTTCAAAAATACGAATCACCGCCGTCAAAGTAACACACAACCTCGCCCCTTCATATGTATCTGACCTCCTCCTCATCGCTGCTCCTCTCCGCTCCTCCTCCTCCTCCTCCTCCTCTCCTGCTCACTGTCCCCTCTACCCGACGTGTGACCCTCCCTCAGCTCTGGATCTCTCTCTCCGTCCTGATCTCCGCACCTTAGACTCTCTCCACTCTTCAAATCCAGACTCAAAACTCCCCTGTTCATTCTGTCCCGTCTCTCGTAACAATCGCACTTTTATCTTTTATCAATCCGTTTTTTGTCACGTTTTATTGTATTTGTACGTTTTTTTTAATCTAATTTTATCTCGTTCAGTGTCTTGGGAGTTTTGAAAGGCGCTTATAAATAAAACGCATTATTATTACCGTAAATTTCGGACTATAAGCCGCTACTTTTTCCCCTCACACTTTGAATCCCGCGGCTTATTTATAGAGTTTTACTGCCTAACGTCCACTGGGGGGCGCTCTGACAGTAAATGCAAAAGTGAGACGTGGGGAAAGATTATGAACTGATGCTTTTCAGACACAGTTTAGAAAAAAAAGAAAGAAAAAAAGCGTTTCCTAAATTAAAACTAAAAAAACCTTCTGTGTATCGTCTTTCTGTGTAAATATCACACGTTACAACACAAAAAACTGCGGCTTATATTTGAACAAAACTTATTTTCTTTTCAGATTTAGCTGGTGTGGTTTATATTCAGGTGCGCTCTATAATCCCACATTTACGGCCTAATAATTATGTTTTTATTTTGCTTTTTTTTTTTTTTTTTTCTTATACTTCGTACTTTTCACGAGTCCAGTGTGGATCCTACGTCTCTGTTAAGTTTGTGATGATTATTTGTGATTATTTATGTTTTAATTTGCTGTTTTGTGATTTTAATGTATCTTTTTATTCCGTTAAACTTTTTGAATAAACCCTGTGCTGTACAAATAAACAGCTAGCAAGGGAACAGCGCACCACCTGTGGGCTACTTCTCCTCTACCTCCTCCAGCATCTCCTCTACCTCCTCCAGCGTCTCCTCTACCTCCTCCAGTCTCTCCTCTACCTCCTCCAGTCTCTCCTCTACCTCCTCCAGCCTCTCCTCTACCTCCTCCAGCCTCTCCTCTACCTCCTCCAGCCTCTCCTCTACCTCCTCCAGCGTCTCCTCTACCTCCTCCAGCCTCTCCTCTACCTCCTCCAGCCTCTCCTCTACCTCCTCCTCCAGCCTCTCCTCTACCTCCTCCAGCGTCTCCTCTACCTCCTCCAGCCTCTCCTCTACCTCCTCCAGCCTCTCCTCTACCTCCTCCTCCAGCCTCTCCTCTACCTCCTCCAGCCTCTCCTCTACCTCCTCCAGCCTCTCCTCTACCTCCTCCAGCGTCTCCTCTACCTCCTCCAGTCTCTCCTCTACCTCCTCCAGCGTCTCCTCTACCTCCTCCAGCCTCTCCTCTACCTCCTCCAGCCTCTCCTCTACCTCCTCTACCTCCTCCAGCCTCTCCTCTACCTCCTCCCGCTGTCTTATTTAATATCAGCAAAAAATCTCATCCAAGACTGGAAATTCAAAAAAGGGGGAAAAAAACTCAGGAACAGGCAACTCAAACAGAGAGAAACACACGGTCAGAGTTTCAGAAATGCAGCTGGGTAATTCAGATACAAGTCGCTTTTGTCTGTTCAACAATCGAGCAAGAACTAACTAAACAGAAGCAGTTTATACAGGCGAGCAGGGAGGTGACAAAAGAAGGGCCGGAACAGGCTGGAAAACGGAGCCGGACTGAGGAAAACACAAACGGGTAGAACTGTGACACACATCGCTCATTTCAACGAAACAGTGTTGAGAAATTAAGAGTAAACAGCAATCAGCGACCATTCACCGGACTTTCTCATTCATAAAGAGTGTTTTGATAAAGCTGCTCACCCGGAATGTTCCCCAGTACGGCATTACGCTAACGTTTTTTTCCACGCGGATGAGCGGGAGACGCCACTAGACAAAGTGACGGGAATGCACGTTTTATGTTAAGGTATTTCCGAGCTAAATAAAAACAGCTGCGATAATGTGACGAATGAAAAATACACGACTGTGGGACATTTCGGACGAAGTAATAACGTCACCATGGAGACGGGCAGGTTTTTACACCAGTTAAGTGGCAGTTTGTAGGAAAAAGTTGAGAAGAAAAGTACGAAAATACAGTTCTAAAAATAAAACACTGAAAACTCCATCCAAAATGCAGGAATTTCCAAACAAACAGGGAGTTTTTTTTGACATTTAAAGCGTCATTTAACAAAATAAAGGTGTTGTCATTTATTTTTATAAGTCTAATCATAACTATTGTGCAATTTAGGCTTATTTTGGTGCTTGTTTACGTTGTCGTTGCTAGGTAACAGTTACAGAATTACCTCTACGCACGTGATGTCCAACCAGGAAGTAAAATTATAAACTAGAAATCTTAAATATTGCGAGTTTAACTGGAGAATGAGTCTAAACTGTCATACACACTTGAACCTGCAGAGGGCGTCGTACCACAGTTGACCCCGGTATATTTATGTTGGGAGTTTTGAGTGTAGTTCTTTTATTTCCCCCGGTGTTGTAGTGTTTTTTTTTTGTTCTCACCTTCTCCGAGGTCGAGCACGGCGAGCACAGCGCTGCTCCGGGCCTCCCCCTGGTGGTTGTTGGCGATGCAGGTGTACAGCCCGGCGTCGCTGGGTTTACAATCCCTGATCCACAGACCTCCGTACTCCTGGTTTTCCATGTTCAGGAGCTCCTCGTTGTGGTACCAGTACAGGGACGGCTGAGGGTCCCCGGACACCGACACCTTTAGCCGGATATCGCAGCCCGTCCCCACCGCGGCGTTCCTCATTTTCCGCGTGAACACCGGAGCGGAGGGGCCAGAGAGCGACTGCGGGCCGAGAGAGCCGGGGACCACCTGATCGGAGCTGGACTTGGAGCGCTTTGGCGGGATCAGGGGGCTAGGGGGCGCCACTGCCTCCTCCGCGCCTTTCTTCAGCGTCACCTGGACCTCGGCTTTCCTCATGGCGAAGTTTGGAGGACGAAAGATTTAAAAGTCTAACCTAAAAAAAGAAAGAAAGTAACGTGTTAGTGAAAGACAATAAGTCCACGGTGTGCTGTCTCCATCTGATTATCAAGCGTTTTACTGTCGGATAATCAGGAAGTGTGCTGTTAGCATGCTAGTCGTGTTTAGCTCTAAGGCAGTAACACTTTAATGTACGTTTAAGTTCATTTGGTTTAAAGACACAGTGTTTTTTACAGTCTATGAGCTCGTTGCACGGTTCTCTCTGCGTTCACACTCAGAGAACGTGGCCCAACTCGGATTTTTGGTTTGTATCCGATTTTTTAATTTAGTCGTTCACGTTACGACGAAAAATGCGACTGCTCTATAATCATAATGTGAACGGAATAGAGCTGCGACTTGACAGAACACGACAGAAGACGACAGAACACAATAGAACAAGACAGAACATAGCAGAAGATGGCAGAACAGGGCAGAACACAACACAACAGAACCTGAAGAAGCTGACAGAACATGATAGAACCTGACAGAACCCGGCAGAAAACGACAGAACGTGGCAGAGTGCGACAGAATGCGTTAGAAAACGACAGAACGCAACAGAAGCCGACAGAACACGTCAGAACATGACAGAACACGGCAGAGTGCAACAGAACATGACAGAACCCAACACAACAGAACATGACAGAAGATGGCAGAACCCGACAGAACACAAGACAACAGAACCTGAAGAAGCCGACAAAACACGATAGAACCTGACAGAACACGACAGAAAACAACAGAACATGGCAGAACACGGCAGAGTGCGTCAGAAAACAACAGAACACAACAGAAGCCAACAGAACACGATAGAACCCAACAGAAGACAACAGAACATGACAGAACACGGCAGAGTGCGACAGAACATGACAGAACCCAACACAACAGAACATGACAGAAGATGGCAGAACCCGACAGAACACACCACAACAGAACCTGAAGAAGTCGACAGAACACGATGGAACCTGACAGAACACGGCAGAAAACAACAGAACATGACAGAACACGGCAGAGCCCGACAGAAGACAACAGAACATGACAAAAGATGGCAGAACCCGACAGAACACAAGACAACAGAACCTGAAGAAGCCGACAGAACAAGATAGAACCCGACAGAAAACGTCAGAACATGACAGAACACACCACAACAGAACCCGAAGAAGCCGACAGAACACGGTAGAACATGACAGAACACGACAGAAAACAACAGAACATGGCAGATCGCGGCAGAGTGCGGCAGAAAACGACAGAACCCAACAGAACACAACCCGATAGAACCCGACAGAAAATGACACAACACGAGACAACACAACAGAAAACAACAGAACCCGACGGAACACATGGCGCCAAACTGTCAGGGATGAAAACAAACTGAACCTCGGCCTGGAAAAATAATCTATTAAAAAGAGTTTAACCCTAAAAGCTGCTCGTACAAAACATCTGTACTTTACTTATTTGAGAAAAAACAAAAAACTGAATAAAAAAGTCCATCCAATCACGACAAAAGGTTGATTTTAAAGTCTAATCAGAAATGACACTTCTTCAATTCTCACAGTTTAAAAACAGTTTAATTCCAAAAGCTTAATTCGTTAGTTTAGTTCAGTTTGTCGTAAAATTCTTCTTGATTTTAAAAGCTGAAGCTAAAGTTTGGACGGCGAAAGCATTATCATGTTATTTACGTTTCAGTTTCAGTTCGTCCGACTCGAAAAACTCCAGATGTTTTGTTTTTCTTCTAGTTTTTTTGCTTCTTCATGTGAGAAACGGAGTAAACGGCACATTAACGATGGAATTCGAATAATAAACTCAGTGTGTCCGGTGTGAAAGCTCTTCAAAATAAAACAAATACAGAATAAAAAGTAGAAATAAAGTGACTGGTGTGATATTATTCATGGGTCTGTTACTTGACGCTCAAACTTCAATAATAATAAAGTAAACACAGAGGACGCTAAGCTAATGATAGATTTTGTCGTAGTTTTAGGTTTTAAAAGTTTAACCTTAAGATCTTGCTGGAAACAGTAGTGAAAGTACGCAGTGTAGTACTTTTTAGGTCCTTTTGTTTTGACTTGATTTGAAATAAAACTTGGAAAAAAAGAGTCTAAAAGTTAAAAAAAAAAGTTGTTTTGTGTAGTTTTTACGCGAAACAGACCTGGAGTTGTGTTTCGTTTCATTCACACATGTTTGAGTCACTTTATTATCCGTCTGTAACATCTACAAAGCTCAAAACGCGACGTTCCACCTTGTGATGTCATCGAGTGGTTTTAGTTTTCAAGTGAACAGCTCCTTTTTTATCTTTAGTTCAGTAGATTTCCAATTCCAGATTAGCTGAAATGATCCAAATGATTCTAGAAATGAAGGCGTGTGGAGTTTAAAAACACAGCGGAGCACTTCCTGTATCGCCACACGATGACATCACAAGGTGGAACGGAGTGTTTTCGGTTTGGTAAAAAGAGCTCAGTCTAAATACGCAGGTTTGTTTGTGCGTTAAACATGTGAATGAAACAAAATAGAGTGATACGAGCGCTTTAAATGTGAGAAAATACTGACAAATGTGACAGTTTGTGTTCGTGTCCAGCCGTATCTACACGATCCCTCGGGTTTTAGTGTTTATTTTGTTTCATTTCACTGAGTCTAAATAGGTTAAAATCAGTTCAGTGCCACAGAATAAACTACAGGCACAAGTTTAAACTCACAGAATGAATAAAGTGCTTTTATTTGCCACAGATTGAAACGTTGCTGCTGGTTTAAAGTCTTCAGAACATTTCATCTGTGTGGAATATTCAATTTTTAATCTAAAAAACTAAAAAATAAACAAATTACTTATTTTGAAAAGTTAAAAGTTGCTGCTTGATCCATTCAGACAAATGTCATTGGTTCAACTTAAATTATTGAGTTGTTTTTAAGAAATATGCAGTTTATGTGTTCACTTATGCAGTAGTGGAACATAACAAAGTAAAAGTAGTAAAGTACTGCATTTTTGGTATCTGTACTTTACTTAAGTATATATTACAGTGCATACTTTTTACTTTTACTTCACTCCATTTGAGAGCAGTATCTGTACTTTCTACTCCACTACATCTTTGAACTGGACGGAAAAGTAAAAGTATTTTTATATGATTGTTTGAGACCTGCTGAAAAGGCTGAGGGTTTATTTTGATCAACTTTATAATTTAAATAAACGAAAAAGACAAACAACAAAAAAAATTTTGATTCAATTGTTTCTGTTGAACCAAATTCAGCACAAAAGTTTATGAAAATCACGACATTTGAAGCTTCATTAAATCTCAAAATCTGCACAAAATGCTATTACTTTTTTACTCTTTAAGTACACTTTTAAACAGGAGCTTTAATACTTTTACTTAAGTAGATTTTTGTCAGACTTTTTATTTTCTGTATCTGATTATTTTATTTTTTTTTTATCTTTATTTATTTATTTTAGTATTGCATTTTATTTTCTGTATTAGATTTTTTTTAAATATTTGTTTATTTATTTATTTTTTGTATTGTATTTTCTCTATTTGAGTATTTTTATTTTTTTATTCTTTCAGTATTGTATTTTATTTTCTCTATTTGAGGATTTTATTTATTTATTTATTATTATTATTATTTATATTTATTGTATTTTATTTTTTGTACTTGCGTATTTTATTTATTTATTATTATTATTTATTTTTATTGTATTTTATTTTCTGTACTTGAGTATTTGATTTATTTATTATTATTATTTATTTTTATTGTATTTTATTTCCTGTACTTGAGTATTTGATTTATTTATTATTATTATTTATTTATTTATTTGTATTGTGTTTTATTTTCTGTACTTGAGTATTTTATTTATTTCTTATTATTATTATTATTTATTTTTATTGTGTTTTATTTTCTGTACTTGAGTATTTCCTGTATCTGTATTTTACATAAATGAGCTTCTGTGAACTACAGAGCAGAATGAATGAATCAGATCAACAGAGTCAAACTTAACAAAACCTCAGTTCAAATCACTCAAAAAACTAAATCTAAACTCCATTAAAGCTCAAATTGAACCAGGTCCTGTTCAAAAAACCTCAAACCGAATCTTCTGCGTCTGTTTTCGTGCGTTTTGTTCGCGATTACCTGCTAATTACGCCGCTCGCGCTGAGTCCTTGGACCTCTGGTATTTTTAGGTTAAAGCCAAAGGATCAAGTTGCGTTAACAAGTCACCTAGTTTTTTTACTCACTTTGAAACCTTTACGCAGCAAACTTCACCTTTAGAAACACACAAAATTAACAATATTTCACAATTATCCTTGAATGCAGAAGCTAAAGTCGAGTCTTAAGTTTCGATTTGTAGCGTCTGTCAATCAAAACACGCTAATAACGCGTTTATACGAGCGATTTAGTTTAAAACCGTGGTTACCTACTTCATAAAGTTGAAGCTAACGTCCAGAGCGGTGGTATTTTTAGCTGCGGTGGATCACATTGCATTGCGACCTCTTTGTAACATATCACTTGACATTTTCCTTCCCCAAAAAATCGGTCAAATCTTGAGTGAAATTTCGTTCTGAATCCAAAATTTTTTTTCCAAATTTCCAAGTGAAAATGATCCAGGAGAAAAGCGTTAGATCCGGGCGTCAGCGGCTCACGGGCCTCCTCGGTTCTCGCTCCATGGCGCTCAGGGCGGAGGGACGGTCCAAAGGGGGAAATGACAGCACCAACCCGGGTACATGACAGCTGTGCCCCCCCCCCTAAAGCTCCAGACACCTGCCCCCACCCTCCAGGACCGATTTAGCCCAACGGGGTCACATGTGCGGGGGGAGAGGGCGCAGCGAGGGGGGGGGGGGCGGGGGGTTTATTTGTGGGTCAATTTGTACGACTGTCAGGGTGGAAGGAGAATGCGCTTGAAACGGAAGAAAAGCATTGTTGTCTTATTGAAAATATAACAGAAAATGTAAAAAAACAAAAACATGTGGTACGATATTTTCACAGAATAACACCGCGGTTTTGTCCTGGTTAAAGACCTGGTTTAGTTCTAAGATAGTCGGGTTTTAGGATTTGTTTAGTCCTCCTGGTTTAGTCCTGTATAGATCCAAGTTTAGTCCCGGTTTAGTCCTGTTTAGATCCAGCTTTGGTCCTGATTTAGTCTTGGTTTGGTCCCGGTTTGGTCCTGTTTAGATCCAGGTTTAGTCTTGGTTTAGTCCTGTTTAGATCCAGGGTTAGTCCTGGTTTAGTCCTGTTTGGATCCAGGTTTGGTCCCGGTTTGGTCCTGTTTAGATCCTGGTTTAGTCCAGGTTTAGTCCTGTTCAGATCCACGTTTGGTCCTGGTTTAGTCCTGTTTAGATCCAGGGTTAGTCCTGGTTTAGTCCTGTTTGGATCCAGGTTTGGTCCTGGTTTAGTCCTGTTTAGATCCAGGGTTAGTCATGGTTTAATTTTGTTTAGATTCAGCTTTGGTCCTGATTTAGTCTTGGTTTGGTCCCGGATATGTCCTGGTTTGGTCCTTGTTTAGTCCTGTTTAGATCCAGGGTTAGTCCTGGTTTAGTCCTGTTTAGATTCAGGGTTAGTCCTGGTTTAGTCCTGTTTGGATCCAGGTTTGGTCCTGGTTTAGTCCTGGTTTAATCCTGTTTGGATCCCGGTTTGGCCCTGGTTTAGTCATGTTCAGATCCACGTTTGGTCCAGGTTTAGTCCTGTTTAGAGCCAGGGTTAGTCCTGGTTTAGTCCTGTTTGGTCCAGGTTTGGTCCTGGTTTAGTCCAGGTTTAGTCCTGTTTGGATCCAGGTTTGGTCCTGGTTTAGTCCCGGTTTAGTCCTGTTTAGTCCTGTTTAGTCCAGGTTTGGTCCTGCTTTAGTCCAGGTTTAGTCCAGTTTGGTCCTGGTTTAGTCCAGGTTTAGTCCTGTTTGGATCCAGGTTTGGTCCTGGTTTAGTCCAGGTTTAGTCCTGTTTGGATCCAGGTTTGGTCCTGCTTTGTTCCTTTTTTAGTCCTAATTCGACGTGCACCTTAAAGATAATTCATGGGCTGAAACTGGATAACCACCTGATGATGTCACAAGGTGTAAGTTCTCATTTCTGTGTGTAGCACCTGTCACGGACTGTTTCAGAGACGCTTTCCAATAACTTGATTTTAGCTCCTTCCTCGTTCAGCCAACTTTGTTTAAACAGACAGCTAACTGCTAGCATAAACAAAGAGTGAACACGGACTCGTTTATTAATGAGATAAACGACAAACTCAATCAAGAAACTGAGTGAGTGAGTGCGACGTCACCCACAGCGTTAGCTCCGGTCACATGAAGCTAATCGAGGCGAGAGCGGTTACAGCGACGATTTTGGAGCCACGTTCCATACTTGGAATTCCGGCCATGTGTATCATAGCAACCAAAGAGCCAATCAGGAGCGAGGCTGTTTAAGGTACAGCCCCTTCCCGCTCACACCACTGGTTTAGCAGAGAGCGGGCGCTTAGCAACGCTGTCAATCAAACCTGTTGCTAACGCTAGCGGGATTTGTCTGTTATTAATGTTCATGTGTCGATTTACAGACACAATAGTGAAATAAAAACCCCAGGATCATGTGGAGGGTTAATACGAACATTTAAGACTAAAATGAGTCTGAAGCAGCAGAGACAGAGAGAGGACACAAAAATAAATAAATAAACTCAAAATAACTAGAAAATTAAAAATAAAAATCAAAAGTTAACTCAAAATAACTGAAAAAAAACAAAACAAAAAACACTAAAAATAACAAAAAAAGTTCAAAATAAACTCAAAATAAAAAAGAACTCAAACTAACTAAAAAAAACAACAATAACTCAAAATAACAAAAAAAAGTTAAAGTTAAAAAAGACCTCAAAGTGACAAAAAAGAAAAAATAATAAATTGAAAAAATAAACTCAAAATAACTAAGAAAAACAACAACACTCAAAATAACAAAAAAGTTCAAAATAAACTCAAAATAAAAAAGAACTCAAACTAACAAAAAAAAACAAAAACAAAAAAACAAAAACAAAACAATAACTCAAAATAACAGAAAAAAGTTACAAATGAACTCAAAATAACAAAAAAGTTCAAAATAAACTCAAAATAAAAAAAGAACTCAAGCTAACTAAAAAAAAAAAAACAATAACTCAAAATAACAAAAAAAAAGTTAAAGTTAAAAAAAAGACCTAAATGTGACAAAAAAAAAGAAAATAAAAAGAAAGAAAAAATAATAAATTGAAAAAATAAACTCAAAATAAAAACCCCAGGATCATGTAGAGGGTTAATACGAACATTTAAATAATAATATGACGAGTCTGACAGCAGCAGGTTCAGAGAGAGGACACAGTTTTTCAATAGAAAGTGAATTGGAGCCAGAGTCGATGGAGCAGGAAGCGCCGCCTTGGTCACTTTCTATTTTCGTGGCGGCTAGCAGGTTAGCTATGTCCATTCAGTATATACAATCAATGATATAAGGTCAGACTTATACGATTATTAAAGCTGCATTGTGTAACTTTTCTAGCGGAGGAACCTGCTCTGTGATAGTGTTATTCAGTGAGGTCATTATCGTCAGTTGATGCTGTACTTAAAGACTTTAGAGGAAAATATTTGATTACAGACATGCAGCTTTAATAGATTTAGCTCAGCGACACGCTAGCTAGCTAACTGTGTCTGTACGCTAACGTCACTTTTATTAAAATCAGAAAACACAACACAAACATCTTATTAAAATTCAAATAAAGAATTATTTGTATATGTACAATATTAAAACAGTTTGCGACGCTGTTTTGATATTTATTATACCTCAAAATTAGCATTAGCGTTAGCATCGAAACGCAAACACGTCTCTTTCTAAATACAGAAGTGTCTCCGGTGAAGTTTTCATTTTATTTGTGTAGCGTTTAACAAGTTTTAAGCGACGCCCTGCAGCTCTCTGTCCACTTTCTGACCCTGACCTCCTGACCTCTGACCTCTGACCCCTGACCTCTGACCCCTAACCCACCCACAGCTCCCTGTTCACTGCCTGATCTTTAAATAGTTATTAATTTTAGCGTGACTCGGCAAAAAAAAAAAATAAAAAAAAATAATAATAATAATAAAACTGGACAGGAAGTAGTGATGCTAACAGTGCGGCAGGGGGCGCTGTTGTGCACTGAGCCGATTCATGAAGTTTTAAATCTGAATTATTTTTATACCAAGATTATAGCAAGTAAAAAAATACAACTTTAGATCAAGAATTTTTTTGGCACATTGCAAAAATTTTTACCGTTGTTTAATTTAAAAATAACATTTAACAGGAGATATTTCAGGAATACAAATAATTTAATAAAACGCTGAAACAAAAGCAGAAATAATCCGATCTAAACTAGACGCAGTTCCGTGTTTTGAGGCGCAGGTGTTGAAATGGAGTAAGTCTGTGGTGAAGTTACATTTGAAACTTGAGAAACGTCGTCTGTTCCAGAGTTACTTCACGAAAAGGTCTGGAGAATCGAAAGGACGTTTGTCGAGTTCGAGTCCAACAGATCTGTCAGTCTGAGGAGTAAAAGGGACGGGATTTAAAGGGACGGGATTTAAAGGGACAGGATTTAAAGGGACGGGGCGATAGGCTGTGGTGAAATGCATCCTGGGAACAGATGGTTTCAGTGGGGCTTAAATGTTCTGTGTCACGTTTAGTCCAGTCAATATTCCAAATTTAGAAACAAAAATTATTTAAACGTGATGATAAATCCTTTGATCGGAAAGAAGCGGAAAAGAAGAGCAGAAAAGAAGAGCAGAAAAGTGTTTGTCCGACTTTTTTAACATTTTGATCATGGGATCAGTTTTCAGCTCTTCTCCTTTAACCCAGTTCAAACCAGGACAAAAGTAAACGACTAAACCAGGTCTAGACCTGGACTAAACCAGGACTAAACCAGGTCTAAACTGTGATTAAACCAGGACTAAACCAGGACTAAACCAGGACTAAACCAGGGGTAAACCGGGACTAAACCAGGACTAAACCAGGAGTAAACCAGAACTAAACCAGGACTAAACCAGGTCTAAACCAGGTCTAAACTGTGATTAAACCAGGACTAAACCAGGACTAAACCAGGACTAAACCAGGGGTAAACCGGGACTAAACCAGGACTAAACCAGGACTAAACCAGGACTAAACCAGGACTAAACCAGGATTGAACTAGGACTAAACCAGGACTAAACCAGGACTAAACCAGGACTAAACCAGAACTAAACCAGGACTAAACCAGGACTAAACCAGGACTAAACCAGGACTAAACCAGGACTACCTTGAATTAAGGAACAACAGTGAAATATAAATACATTACAATACATTTTTAATTTAAAATATATATTTTATATAAAAATAGTTTTTTTTTTCAATTGTGGATGACAAAAAAATATAAAAATAGGTTTCAGTGATGAAAAATGAGGAAATTCGGCCACAGTAAGCAACAGTTCACAAGAAATATTCTAAACCTTAAACAGTAATAAGTCCTCAAAATGGCGTCTCAGAGCAAAATAGTTTAACAAGCTTATGAAGATATTTTGGGTCTTCTCACATAGAAGTCTAGAGCAGGACTAAACCAGGACTAAACCAGGACTAAACCAGGACTAAACCAGGTCTAGATCAGGACAAAACCAGGACTGAACCAAGACTGAACTGGGTCTAATCTGGATCTAAACCAATGTCCAACAGATCTCCTGATGTTCTCCAAATGCCCAAAGATGTTTAAAACCTGAACGTAAAACTATGACCAAAGTTTGACTCAACAGTCCCCGATGTCCAGATGTTTTGAGACGTTCACATGAAGACGGAGGTGATCTCTGAGGACACGGAGGTGCGACTCGGCCGTGGCGCTGGTCTGGTCTTCACGACGCCGCACTTCCTGAGGATCTGCATGAACCTCCTCCTGAACTTCACCCCCACGAAGGCGTAGACCACCGGGTTCACGCAGGCGTGCAGGAGACCCAGGCTGTGCGTCGCTAGCATGGCGCGGTCCACGGCTAACCGCGCCGGACACTGGTACGGCACCAGCTTCGTCCGGAAAAACGTGTCCGCCATCACCGCCAAATGGTAGGGCATCCAGCATAACAAAAACGCCGCCACGACACAAACGATCACTCTCATCGCTTTCTGTTTCTGAAAACCTCCACGGATTTGCAGTAAGCGCTGGATCGTGACGCCGTAGCAGATTAGCATAACCGCTAACGGGATCAAGAAACCTAAGGTATGACGCAGGATTCTCGTCGCTAAACGCCACGAATCAGCGCTAGTCGGGTCGTAGCGTTCGTGACACACAATTTGACTTGAGTTTTGCGACGCGTAGGCGGAGCTAAAGAGACCAGGAAGTGACAAGAAGGCTCCGACCAACCACACGGCCGCGCACGCCATCCAGCTGAGTATTTTACGGTCCTTCCTTCTCTCCTCCATCGCGTGGACGATCACCAGATATCTGTCCACGCTAATGCACGACAGGAACAGGATACTGGAATAAAAACTCAGCTCCTGGAAAACGGTGACGATTTTGCACATGGCGTCTCCGAAAATCCATCCGAGCGTGACGGAGGCGGCCCAAAACGGAAGCGTGAGGGCGAGGATGAGGTCGGCGATGGCGAGGTGAAGCAGGTACAGGTCTGACGGCGGGAGGGCCTGCTTGGTGTTGGCGATCACCGCGGAGACGCACAGGTTGCCGGGCAGCGCCAAGAGGAAGACCAGGATGTAGAAGACGGAGATAGGCACCATGACGACGTCGCTGACGGAGAAGTGCGGGCAGGGCTGCGTCTCCGGGTCCAGGACGAAGCCGGAGTCGTTGTACGTGAAGTTTAGCTCCTCGTAGATGGACCCGAAGTCTGCGACAAAAGACGAGGAGAAGTCATCTGCGGCACAAAACAAAATGAAACTCTGAAACTAATTTTTAAAATATAAAAGTAAACATTAAAATAAAACTAACGTCCGTCTTGAACCCCGTGAAAAACTTCAAAAAATAATAATAATTTAATCTGAAGACGGCGTAAAGACTCAATATGTAACTTTTTTGTTTGTTTGTCCTGCTTGTTTCCATGGTAATGCTGTTTTTTGGCTATAATCTTCCACAGTATGACATAAAACGTATATCTCTATAGAGCACATGTGTCAAACTCAAGGCCCCGGGGCCAAATGCAGCCCGCCATGTCATTTTATGCGGCCGTGACGAAGTAAATTTAAATCTTTGTCTTAAAATGTCGGTTTATCAGGAATTACGCCGTTACACAGATATATTTTTTATATATTTGCACATTTTAGTTGAATTTGACAGCCCTGCTATAGAGAATGTTCCGTAATATGATTTTAACTTTTCCATAGAAGCATGCAGGTGACGTAGCAGCTCCAGAAAGTTACGTACTGTAGCTTTAAGAACTGTAGATCTAGCCAAGAGTCAGAGATTTCACTATATTATTTAAACTTATTAGTATTAAATCATTTTGTTTTTGACTCAGAAAATCTTCACTCAAATCTAAAAATCTAAATAAATAAACAGATTTCAGCACAAAATGTTTTACAAATTAAAATGACGTTAAATTAAAAATGTTAAATCTGAACTTACCAGACATGATGGAGCTGTTTGTCTGAGCGAGTCCAGGAGAAAATGAGCTGAAAACAGAGGAACCACTTTTGTCTCGCTCCCTCCTCCTTTGTCCCTCCCTCTATCGCTTTTGTCTCTCTCTTCTCTGCCCCTCCCTCTATCGCTTTTGTCTCTCTCTTCTCTGTCCCTCCCTATATCTCATGTCTTTCTCCTCCTCTTTGTCACTCCCTTTGAGTCTTTTGTCTCTCTCCTTCTCTCTGTTCATTCCTCTGTCTCTTTTGTTTCGCCTTCTCTCCCTCCAACTCTTTTTTCTCTCTCTCTTCTCTGTTCATCCCTTTTGTCTCTCTCTTCTCTGTTCGTCCCTCCATCGCTTTCATCTCTCTCCTCTCTCATTTGTCTCTCTCTCTCTCCTTCTCTCTGTCCTGTCATCTCTTGTCTCTCTCTGCTTCTCTGTCCATCCCTCTATCTCATATGTCTCTCTCCCTTCTTCTCTCTCCCTCCCTCCATCTCTTTTGTCTCGCTCTCCTTCTCTCTGTCCCTCCCTCCATCTCTTCTCTCTCCCTCCCTCCATCTCTTTTGTCTCTCTCCTTCTCTCTATCCCTCCATCTCTTTTGTCTCTCTCTCCTTCTCTCTGTTCATCCATCCATCTCTTTTGTCTCTCTCTTCTCTGTCCCTCCCTCCATCTCTCCTTCTCTCTGTTCATCCCTCCATCTCTTTTGTTTCTCTCTCTTCTCTCTGTTCATCCCTCCATCTCTTTTGTCTCTCTCTCCTTCTCTCTGTTCATCCCTCCATCTCTTTTGTTTCTCTCTCTTCTCTCTGTTCATCCCTCCATCTCTTTTGTCTCTCTCTCCTTCTCTGTTCATCCCTCCATCTCTTTTGTCTCTCTCTCTCCTTCTCTCTGGTCATCCCTCCATCTCTTTTGTCTCTCTCTCCTTCTCTCTGTTCATCCCTCCATCTCTTTTGTCTCTCTCTCCTCTCTGTTCATCCCTCCATCTCTTTTGTCTCTCTCTCCTTCTCTGTTCATCCCTCCATCTCTTTTGTCTCTCTCTCTCCTTCTCTCTGGTCATCCCTCCATCTCTTTTGTCTCTCTCTCCTTCTCTCTGTTCATCCCTCCATCTCTTTTGTCTCTCTCTCCTCTCTGTTCATCCCTCCATCTCTTTTGTCTCTCTCTCCTTCTCTGTTCATCCCTCCATCTCTTTTGTCTCTCTCTCTCCTTCTCTCTGGTCATCCCTCCATCTCTTTTGTCTCTCTCTCCTTCTCTCTGTTCATCCCTCCATCTCTTTTGTCTCTCTCCTTCTCTCTGTTCATCCCTCCATCTCTTTTGTCTCTCTTTCCTTCTCTCTGTTCATCCCTCCATCTCTTTTGTCTCTCTCTCCTTCTCTCTGTCCCTCCCTCCATCTCTTTTGTCTCTCTATCCTTCTCTCTATCCCTCCATCTCTTTTGTCTCTTTCTCCTTCTCTCTGTTCATCCCTCTATCTCTTTTGTCTCTCTCTCCTTCTCTCTGTTCATCCCTCCATCTCTTTTGTCTCTCTCTCCTTCTCTCTGTTCATCCCTCCATCTCTTTTGTCTCTCTCTCCTTCTCTCTGTTCATCCCTCCATCTCTTTTGTCTCTCTCTCTCCTCTCTGTTCATCCCTCCATCTCTTTTGTCTCTCTCCTTCTCTCTATCCCTCCATCTCTTTTGTCTCTCTCTCCTTCTCTCTGTCCCTCCATCCATCTCTTTTGTCTCTCTCTTCTCTGTCCCTCCCTCCATCTCTCCTTCTCTCTGTTCATCCCTCCATCTCTATTGTCTCTCTCTCCTTCTCTCTGTCCCTCCCTCCATCTCTTTTGTCTCTCTATCCTTCTCTCTATCCCTCCATCTCTATTGTCTCTTTCTCCTTCTCTCTGTTCATCCCTCTATCTCTTTTGTCTCTCTCTCCTTCTCTCTGTTCATCCCTCCATCTCTTTTGTCTCTCTCTCCTTCTCTCTGTTCATCCCTCCATCTCTTTTGTCTCTCTCTCCTTCTCTCTGTTCATCCCTCCATCTCTTTTATCTCTCTCTCCTTCTCTCTATCCCTCGATCCATCCATTTTTGAGACATAAAAACAACCGTAACTGAACACAAAAGTTTGATTTTTAACACTGTGGAACATCCCTGAAAACACGTGCTAACATCTCCATGGAGACAGTCCGCCCCGGGACCCTCAGAAAAGCCCCACAGTGCAGCTTTAGTCGCTGCTGATCAAATAAATATGATGTAAACTCGACTCATGTGAAAAGTCCCGAAAAAACGCCGTGACAGAGCGAGTCATGAGACGAGTCACTGCTCAAAGGTGAAAGTGAAAGTAAAAACATCAAAACATGAGAGACAAATAAGACAGCGCTCACCCCACAGCCAGAAGGTCCCTGGTTCGATTCCCGGGGGTGTGATGTGTTTAGAGTTTGCATGTTCTCCCTGTGTCGTGGCTGGTTTCATTCAGCTCCATGAACCTAAAACATAAACATATGATAAACGCTGCACCACCAGAACGTCACAGAGAGAAGAAACACGACCAACGTCTGGAGAAAGAGCGAAGGACAAGAGGCTCATCCTGGAGAAGAGGACCCGACCCCGAGCGCCAGAGCGACCACACCGGACCCGAGCGTAGACTGTGCAACGAGGCCCCTGAGACGATCCAGCGAGAAACCCCAAGATCAAGGCGGGAAACGCGTCCGAATGTTCGTGGAGAATGACCGAGCCAAGATCCAGGGCGGCGTCCAGATACAGACCGACAGAAGGCGATGGACCGAACGGACACTGTGGCGCTGGATAAACAACAGAACCAAGTGAACATCAGGAAAAAGGAACAAGAGAAACTAGAGAAATACCAGGGGAAATACCCGGGTCTGTATAAAAGTACACGTCATATATAAAGTTAAGTTTAATGTCATACTGCGGAACATTACCGGCAAAGCAGTACTCAGTCACATTTACTTGAGTATGTTTTATAAAAAAAAAACTTGTACTTTTTAGAGCACACGTGTCAAACGCAAGGCCCGTGTGCCAAATTCGGCCCGCCACGTCATTTTATGTGGCCCGCGATAAAGTAAATTAAAAGGTACAAGTGTCTTAAAATGTCAGTTTATGAGGAGATACAGTTAAACAGACATTTTTTTTCACGTCTATGTAAATCCCGATGTAATATTTGTAACTTGAATAAGTAATAAATATAAAAACGTTTAATTAACTTAAGATTAAGATTAAAACGTAGTGACTTTTATCTCACAGTCACATCTGGCCCTTTGAGAGCGGCCATTTTGTTGACGTGGCCCTCGGTGAAAATGAGTCTGATATCCCTGTTTTAGAGTATTTTTATTGAAGTAACAGTACTCTTACTTGAGTAAAAGTTGTGCTTCTTCTCTCTGTGATTAAATCTGTGAATCTCGAGGACAAAGTTTAACATCGACAACATGAAACGGTTTGAACTTTTGTGTTTTTTTGCAGCTCCACAGATGATTTAGTTTGTTTGTTTGTTTCTTTTTTGTCCTTCGCTTTAAATTATAAATCAGATGTTACGTCCAGACATTTACTCTTTCTTAAATGCTAATTACGGGCTTTTCTACAAAACTCTGAGCGTCTCCATGGCGACAAGCAGGTAGCAGAACCACCACTAGAAAAGTTCCACAGTGCGAATAGGAAGCTTAAACAAAGTATTTAATTTATGTCGTAATGGAAGACACGGGTGGGATTTAATCATAAGTTTTCTTCTTCCTGCTCCGTTTCGTGCTTAAATAATAAATAAATAAATAAAAAAAAGTGAAATGAGCGTTAAGTGAACTGGACACGCGCTCAAAGTTTGTGTCCAGTTTTGCTCCGTCTCCTCTGACCCTACAGTGAGTTGTGTGTGTTGTTGTTGTGCGTTTAGAGGAAGTGCGTCTCATGCTGCTGTTGCACACTGGTCTCGGGTTTGTGAGTTTCCTGTTTCATTTCACATGTTAAAGTGTCACAAGCTGCAGCGGCTTAAACATGAGACCTGTGTGTGTGTGTGTGTGTGTGTGCGCGCGTGTGTGTGTGTGTGTGTGTGTGTGTGTGTAGGGGTGTGTGTGTGTGTGTGTGAACATGATCTGTGCCCTCAGCCTGTACTTTACATAAACTTTTATTGTTCTATTTATCGTTTTACTTCACAAAATCTAGATACATTGGCACCACTGCAGTATGTTAATAATTATAAACTTTAATAATCACACCTGCTCCTGTTTTTAATGTTTTAAATGGACTTTTGTATGTATTTGTTTTGTTTGGGGTTTTTTTTTCTTCGTATTTTTATGTATTTTGAACAAGGTGCCCATGAAAAAGAGTCTGAGTGCTCTCACTGTATAAATAAAGACATTATTATTATTATTGTTGATGTTAATTTTATCATCATATTTATTGTTATTATTATTATTATTATTATTGTCATTGTTATTATTATTACTATTCCAATTATTATCATTTTTATTGTTATTATTATTTATTTAATTATTATTATTATTGCTATTATCATTATTATTATTTATTTTATTATTATAATTATTATTTATTTTATTATTATTTTATTTTTATTGTTATTATTATTTATTTTATTATTGTTGTCATTATTATTATTAATTTTTATTATTATTATTGCTATTATTATCATTATTATTATTTTATTATTATTATCATTATTATTATTAATATTATTATTATTATTATTACTCACTGAGGCTCTGAAGTTCCTAAAGTATCATCATAATTAAAGTTATTTTGATTTGACCACACAATAACACTTACAGAATAATAAAACTATAATCAGACCATGTGACAAAGGAGATATTTATCATCCGCTGTGAGGTTTGTACGTCCTTTTCGTGACATCGAGCTCCTGCTGCTGTCATCACTCAATCCCATCATGCACCTCTAAACCCCGACTGAGCGTGGAGCTGGAGAACTCCCACAGAAACTAAAATACACTTTATAATTAATCCTTTGTTTTCGTCTCATTCACAGATTTCCCTCAGTGGACAAAAGTTAAACACGATCACGTCTGAACACAATCTTCTTTGTTTTGACAGTTTTCTGTAGTTTGCAGAGCATTTTTTGTGGAAAAGGGGGAGAAAATCCAAAATAAAATGAAATGTCCCAGCCCTAAAGACCATTTTTGATGATATAAAATGAAACTAAATGTTGTAACTTAACTAGATGTCCAAATATTGCAGGGTTATGGTGAAATTTATACGATCTGTGCTGTTTAAAATCGCACCAGGGCCACGTCAGGGTCACTCATTTTAATCTGATTAGTTTTAAAGATGAATCATTATCATCATTTTCATTTAAAGACAAAAAAAAATCTCCAAAAGTGTCTCAGTGTCATTCATTAGTGCTGCTTCATCAGGCCAACAGGTGTAGTCACGTGGCGGAGGAGCTCTAGAGTCGTCTCTGTCGGGTGTAGTCACGTGGCGGAGGAGCTCTAGAGTCGTCTCTGTCGGGTGTAGTCACGTGGCGGTGGAGCTCTAGAGTCATCTCTGTCGGGTGTAGTCACGTGGTGGAGGAGCTCTAGAGTCGTCTCTGTCGGGTGTAGTCACGTGGCGGAGGAGCTCTAGAGTCGTCTCTGTCGGGTGTAGTCACGTGGCGGAGGAGCTCTAGAGTCGTCTCTGTCGGGTGTAGTCACGTGGTGGAGGAGCTCTAGAGTCGTCTGTGTCGGGTGTAGTCACGTGGTGGAGGAGCTCTAGAGTCGTCTGTGTCGGGTGTAGTCACGTGGTGGAGGAGCTCTAGAGTCGTCTCTGTCGGGTGTAGTCACGTGGTGGAGGAGCTCTAGAGTCGTCTCTGTCGGGTCACGTGGTGGAGGAGCTCTAGAGTCGTCTCTGTTGGGTGTAGTCACGTGGTGGAGGAGCTCTAGAGTCATCTCTGTCGGGTGTAGTCACGTGGTGGAGGAGCTCTAGAGTCGTCTGTGTCGGGTGTAGTCACGTGGTGGAGGAGCTCTAGAGTCGTCTGTGTCGGGTGTAGTCACGTGGTGGAGGAGCTCTAGAGTCGTCTCTGTCGGGTGTAGTCACGTGGTGGAGGAGCTCTAGAGTCGTCTGTGTCGGGTGTAGTCACGTGGTGGAGGAGCTCTAGAGTCGTCTGTGTCGGGTGTAGTCACGTGGTGGAGGAGCTCTAGAGTCGTCTCTGTCGGGTGTAGTCACGTGGTGGAGGAGCTCTAGAGTCGTCTCTGTTGAGTCACGTGGTGGAGGAGCTCTAGAGTCGTCTCTGTTGGGTGTAGTCACGTGGTGGAGGAGCTCTAGAGTCATCTCTGTCGGGTGTAGTCACGTGGTGGAGGAGCTCTAGAGTCGTCTGTGTCGGGTGTAGTCACGTGGTGGAGGAGCTCTAGAGTCGTCTGTGTCGGGTGTAGTCACGTGGTGGAGGAGCTCTAGAGTCGTCTCTGTCGGGTGTAGTCACGTGGTGGAGGAGCTCTAGAGTCGTCTGTGTCGGGTGTAGTCACGTGGTGGAGGAGCTCTAGAGTCGTCTGTGTCGGGTGTAGTCACGTGGTGGAGGAGCTCTAGAGTCGTCTCTGTCAAGTCACGTGGTGGAGGAGCTCTAGAGTCGTCTCTGTCGGGTGTAGTCACGTGGTGGAGGAGCTCTGGAGTCGTCTCTGTCGGGTCACGTCGTGGAGGAGCTCTAGAGTCGTCTCTGTCGGGTGTAGTCACGTGGCGGAGGAGCTCTAGAGTCGTCTGTCGGGTGTAGTCACGTGGTGGAGGAGCTCTAGAGTCGTCTCTGTCGGGTGTAGTCACGTGGTGGAGGAGCTCTAGAGTCGTCTCTGTCGGGTGTAGTCACGTGGTGGAGGAGCTCTAGAGTCGTCTGTCGGGTGTAGTCACGTGGTGGAGGAGCTCTAGAGTCGTCTCTGTCGGGTGTAGTCACGTGGTGGAGGAGCTCTAGAGTCGTCTCTGTCGGGTGTAGTCACGTGGTGGAGGAGCTCTAGAGTCGTCTGTGTCGGGTGTAGTCACGTGGTGGAGGAGCTCTAGAGTCGTCTCTGTCGGGTCACGTGGTGGAGGAGCTCTAGAGTCGTCTCTGTCGGGTGTAGTCACGTGGTGGAGGAGCTCTAGAGTCGTCTCTGTCGGGTGTAGTCACGTGGTGGAGGAGCTCTAGAGTCGTCTCTGTCGGGTGTAGTCACGTGGTGGAGGAGCTCTAGAGTCGTCTCTGTCGGGTGTAGTCACGTGGTGGAGGAGCTCTAGAGTCGTCTCTGTCGGGTGTAGTCACGTGGTGGAGGAGCTCTAGAGTCGTCTCTGTCGGGTGTAGTCACGTGGTGGAGGAGCTCTAGAGTCGTCTCTGTCGGCTAGAGTCGTCTCTGTCGGGTGTAGTCACGTGGTGGAGGAGCTCTAGAGTCGTCTCTGTCGGGTGTAGTCACGTGGTGGAGGAGCTCTAGTCTCTGAGTGAACTTCATGTTTTAAGTTCATTTCTGTGATCGTCTGTTTACGTCAAACTGTGGTCGAACGTGAGACTTTTGTGCAACACAGAAGTTAAGACACAAGTGAGGTCTGTGTGAAATATGCAACTCCTCTGCTCCACCTGAACTCTCCTCTGCTCCACCTGAACTCTCCTCTGCTCCACCTGATCCTCTCTTCTGCTCCATCTAATCCTCTTTTCTGCATCCTCTGCTCCACCTGACTCTTTCCTCTGCATCCTCAGCTCCATCTGTACCATATGACTCTCACCTCTGCTCCACCTGACCTTCTCCTCTGCTTAACTTCAGATTCCCATATTCCACTTGTACTAGTTCTACATAGTTTAAATTACACCAGTGTTAAATTAAAATCACGGTCAATTTCCTCTAAGCTTTTGTCCAGATTTCTCCATCTCTCTTTTATTCAAAATTAATCAATACTGTGATTTACTGGAGCAGACACTTATTCAAATATTTGTAAACAATATTTATACCAACTGCACTTTTCAAACTGTTTATTCGTGTAACTATAATTTCCTTTGTTTTCATTTGTGAGTCCGTCTGGTTTTGCCTTTGTGCTTGGGCCACCATTTTGCCGACTGCAGTGTTGGCTGTTGTGCACTGGATGGCGCTATGGAGTCAGAGTTCAGGGACTTTTTTATTATTCAGTGAAGTTGTGTTTTAAAAGTGTGTTTGATGCTTAAGATTTACGTTTCACCTGGAAAAAAAGAGACGAGTCAACGACAAAAGCAAAAACAAAAACATTTTCAATATTTGACATTTTTTTTAAGCCAGAAACATTGAGAAGTAAAGTTTATTTGCACAGGCGGATTCAGAGAAGCAGACAGGAGCAAGACCGGACCACACCACAAGGGGGCGCTATCTTACGCTTTAATGGAAGAAAATCACATTATCTTCTTGGTTAGTTTTGATTTGTTCTACATCAGCCCACATTTATCTGCAGAGCTCTGAGTGAACGAGCTCTGTGCTGAGGACGCAGCGCCTTTTTAAACCACCAGATGGCGCTTTAGAGAAGGAAATGACACAGACTTTGAGGAGTGACCTACTCAAGAGTTCTGTTTAGATCTGATTTATACAGATTTTATTCCAAACATGATTCAGTCCAAGCGTCTTCAGTGAAACAAGTACTTACACGAGTGAGTCCTGGTCGAGGTCCTGGTCGAGGTCCTGGTCGAGGTCCTGGTCGAGGTCCTGGTCGAGTCCAGTTTAGGTCCAGTCCTAGTTTATTTGAGATACATCCTGGTTATTTCTATAGATAAACAACTGCACCGAAAGTTTAATAGTCCTGGTCTAGTCCTGGTCTAGTCCTGGTCTAGTCCTGGTCTAGTCCTGGTCTAGTCCTGGTCTAGTCCTGGTCTAGTCCTGGTCTAGTCCTGGTCTAGTCCTGGTCTAGTCCTGGTCTAGTCCTGGTCTAGTCCTGGTCTAGTCCTGGTCTAGTCCTAGCATAATCCTCATCTTCTATGGAATAAACATTTACAATGAACATTTAATTCCTGTCCAATCCTCGTCTTGACCAGAATTAGTCCTGGTCTAGATTCTTCCTGGTCCAGTCCCGGTCCAGTCCCGGTCCAGTCCCGGTCCAGTCCCGGTCCAGTCCCGGTCCAGTCTTGGTCTAAATCCTCATTTTCCATGGAATAAGTATTTGCAGTGAACATTTCCTTTTGATCTAGTCCTGGTTTATTCCTCTTTTATTACAGACATGATTTTGTAATGGCTTCTTGAGTTAAACAAATTCTTACACGAGTCCAGTCCCGGCCCAGTCCCGGCCCAGTCCCGGCCCAGTCCCGGCCCAGTCCCCTGTCTGTTTCTCCACATTTGCACCTCCTCCATTTTAACTGTTCACATCATTTTTATTCGGCTTCGAGTCGACGGCCATTTTGTGTGGTCCCTCCTTGATAAAAACATAACGACCCCAAAAAAAAATGAAAAAACCTCCTCCATCTTGTTTCCTTCTGCACCTTTTATCAGTCACTTAATTTAAAATGAGCAGACTGTGTCATCTTAACAAAGTGCGAGAGTGTTCCAAGTTCACGTTTGGTGCGTAGTTTGAAACATTTTCCATGAAGAGGAGACGGATGAGAAAAACACTGGCACTAAACGGTTTGGTGAAGAAAGACAGATTTTGACCCCTGGAGTTCAAATGGCTATCGCTACACGTCAATTAAATCCAAATATTTGTCAAAGGGCTGGGTAATAACTGGCCAAATACAGAATAATTTCAAGTTTTTGTCAAGAATTTCATAATGTCTGAAAAATAAAAGTGAAAAACGTTAAACGGGTCAACCAAAATATTACACAACAACTGAAATATAGAACTTTTCTGTGCCACTTCTGCCCCGAGACAACTTGAGAATGAAGTGGCTGTTCGTGTTCAGGTAGTTTTAGCTTTTTTTTTTATTGTAAATTTAAAAAGACTTGGAAGATAGATTATTTTTAGGTCTGTGTCACGATGCGATGTGATGTTACTCAGGTTATAGAGGTAGAATCTGTTCAATTTGTGGTAAAAAAAAAACAACTTCCTGATCAATTGGGCCAGTTTAGGAGGAGGCATGAGGGCCGCATTTGGCCCCTGGGCCGTAGTTTGGACAGCCCCGTTTTAAACAAAGACTTGGTAATGTCTTTTTTGGTTCAACTAGTGGAAAAAAATAACTTCCTACTGAACTATTATAGTAGATTTGAACCAGATTAAGGTTAACTGAAGTCTAAATATTTCCTCCTTCGTCTCGATTGGGTTTTATTCTGTGTAAAAGCTGCAGAACCTGTAGTTTAAACGTCTACAAACATGTTCTGAAAGTGTTGTTTGAGTTGTTTAAATGTGCTCTTTAAACAGAATCCTACTTTTTAATCACGTATTTCAAATCTAAATTGCAATTATCAGATAAAAAACAACGGTTTAAGGTTAACAGAACACTAAATATTTTCAAATAATATTATCAAAATAGAAAAAAAAAAAATCAGATCTTGTCAAAGCCCAGAAAACAATATATAAATGTCATACGTTTAAATAAATCCAGTGTTTATCGGGTAATTTGGCACGATTCATGAGACGAGATCAGCAGCTGTAATTGTTTTGTGTTTGTTTTTTTTAGATTAATGTAAAACAAAAGTCATTGGTTTTATCACCCAGCCCTGGAGGAAACATTTTTAAGTTGATTTTTGACATAAACCTGTCACGATAATCACAACGACAACAGTGTTTTTTCAGGCGTAAGGATCATCGCGTGTACCTTTTTACTCACTTTTTAGCTGGTTGAATAATTAAACATCTATGGCACATTGAAGACACTAGACTTAACTGTTAAAAGTGTGAAACGTTGGCCTGAAACTGCTGCTTTAAGGTGTTTTAAGGTAAAGTAGTTTCAATGTGGAGCTCAAAAGTCCCATTTCGACGTCTGCTCTGGTTCCTGGTGTAAATTTTCCATCAGTTTTTCCCCAAAGTCTTTTCAAAAAACGCAAATATTGAAAGTTTAAAAAGGCACAACGGCGCTACGTGAGAAGAAACGTCCATAACATGCGAAATTCGAAAGGTTACGTATAATTTAAATCAAGTTTCAGAACAGATCTTGTGTAGAATGATGGGTCTTGTGTTCATTTTCCCAAAGATCCAGAACACAAACTTAAAATAAAACAAAACTTTACGAACGTGCGAGTCTGGTCACTGCTGGTTTAGCCAATCAGAGACAAGCATGGCCCGTCTGTATCAAAACAAACATGGCGGCTTATGAGGGGGAAAAAAAAGGATAAAAAATCTCACAAGGGATTGAAAAAACGTCACAAATTTCTGCAGAATTTATGAGAAAATACTAAACTGACGGATGACCACATTTCACATGCGTCTCTGAAATAAATCTGATTTTTTTACTCGTGTTAGGTTGTGGTTCGAGACACGGTAGAGCGAGGACTAGACTGAATTCCTTTTTTTTTTTTTGGGAAAATCTACAGGGAAAACCATGGAAAATTTACTTCCAGAACCATCATGTTTCTTTTTACCGTATGAATATATCGCACTTTTATTTACCGTGTGAACATATCTGACTTTTATTTCGTTATCGTGACAGGCCTATGTGCCGTGTGTGTTCTGTCCGCCCTCTGCTCGCCGCGGGGGCAGGTTAGCGCAGCAGTGGCGTGTTTCATCTCTTAGCTCGCCGCGGGTCCCTTCCGTTGCTGATGGACACGGAGGAGGATTTGGAGCTGGGGTTTTGGGGCAGTCCTGTCGCCGAGCTCTGGGAGGCGCCGTTGTTCCCGGGAGCGCGTCCGTTCGGGCGGGACGTCCCGAAGCCCCCGGACGCGGCGGGTGGAGGAGCGCCCCCTGTGGAGAAGGACGTCATGGCACCGTTACCTAAAGAGAGAGAAGAGGGTAAGACGGGGATACGAATTTATACAAAGATATGATGCTTTTTGTGTTTTTTAGAGTTAAACTATGATGTTATGTAAATAATTATTTCATACTTAATTTGTTCATGGTAAACTTCATTATTGATCTAATGATGGAAAAAAGAAGAGAGTCAGGGGAGACGGGAGCAGAGAGGAGCAGAGAGGAGCAGAGAGGAGCAGACGGGAGCAGAGAGGAGCAGACGGGAGCAGAGAGGAGCAGAGAGGAGCAGACGGGAGCAGAGAGGAGCAGAGCCAAAGGAGCAGAGCCAAAGGAGCAGAGCCAAAGGAGCAGAGCCAAAGGAGCAGAGCCAAAGGAGCAGAGCCAAAGGAGCAGACGGGAGCGCAGACAGGAGCAGAGCCAAAGGAGCGGAGCCAAAAGAGCGGGGCCAGAGGAGCAGAGCCAGAGGAGCGGGGCCAGAGGAGCAGAGCCAGAGGAGCGGGGCCAGAGGAGCGGGGCCAGAGGAGCGGGGCCAGAGGAGCAGAGCCAGAGGAGCGGGGCCAGAGGAGCGGGGCCAGAGGAGCGGGGCCAGAGGAGCGGGGCCAGAGGAGCGGGGCCAGAGGAGCGGGGCCAGAGGAGCAGGAGCAGACAGGAGCAGACCCAGAGGAGCAGAGACTTACCTGGAGGGGCAGTTGTACCTGAGTTCTGGTTGGGAGGGGAGTTTCCTCTCTGGTTCTGGTTCTGGTTCTGGTCGGGTTTTCCCTGAGACACAGACGTCACTTTAACATCAGTGGAGTTTTAAATGTGACAGATTTTGATCCTCGTGTTAAACTCACAGGTTTGTTCTGCTGGTTGGCCTGGACCAGCAGCTCTGGGTTTGGTTCACTGAAGTTGGGCACCTCAGAATAAACCATACAGAACCTGCACAAAACAGAGAAATAATGACTGATGTTTGTCGGTGCGATTCCAGCTCCCACAGATTAATGCTGTTGTGTCCTTGAGCAACACACTTCACCCACCTCAGCCCCAGTGCTTGTGTGCAACATGAACGACGCATTTAAAATGAAACTAAACGCCAAACTAAGTAAATAATCAAACTATGAAGTAACTAACAGTAGAACATCACCGCACAGAGGGAGAAGTGGTTTAAGACTCACTGCAAAAGTTTGTGTTTTCCCTTTTATGAAATACTTTATATACATGTGTCCCTGCTCCCCACGTTAAGGTACTAAACTAAAGTAAAGTAAAATATTAAGGTACTAAAGTAAAATATTAAGGTACTAATCTAAACTAAAGTAAAGTAAAATGTTAAGGTACTAAAGTAAAGTAAAATATTAAGATACTAAAGTAAAATATTAAGGTACTAAAGTAAAATATTAAGGTACTAAACTAAAGTAAAATATTAAGGGACTAAAGTAAAATATTAAGGTACTAAAGTAAAGTAAAATATTAAGGTACTAAAGTAAAGTAAAATATTAAGGGACTAAAGTAAAGTAAAATATTAAGGTACTAAAGTAAAATATTAAGGTACTAAACTAAAGTAAAATATTAAGGTACTAAAGTAAACTAAAGTAAAATATTAAGGTACTAAAGTAAAGTAAAATATTAAGGGACTAAAGTAAAGTAAAATATTAAGGTACTAAAGTAAAATATTAAGGTACTAAACTAAAGTAAAATATTAAGGTACTAAAGTAAAGTAAAATATTAAGGTACTAAACTAAAGTAAAATATTAAGGTACTAAACTAAACTAAAGTAAAATATTAAGGTACTAAAGTAAAATATTAAGGTACTAAACTAAAACAAAAATAATCCTAAAATATAATCGGGCTGTAACTGATCATTATTTTGCTCAGTTTATTGTAGTGATTATTGTCTCTGTTTATGATTCTGAATAGTCCATGATCACAGAACTTAAGAAATTCAAATCAAAATATGTTTATTATTAATTCACGGGTTTCAGACAAACAGGTCCACGTTTATTATAAATTTGACCTGGATGAAGCAAAATGTAACGTTTCTTGATGCTATTCTGACATGTACAGAGTCATGAAAAGTCTGATTATTCGATTATTATTTCAATTACCGATTGGTGGTGAGTAATTTATAAAATTAGTTTAAGCTTTAAAGTTCCTATATTAAGTCAGATTGACTCTTATGAGCTTTAAGTCGTGTTAAAATGTTGTTCCCTCCTCAAAAACAGACCTGGAGTTGTGTTTTGTTTCATTCACATGTTTGAGTCACACTTTATTATTATTATGTAACATTTCCAAAGCTCAAAACGCTCCAATGTTCCAACTTGTGATGTCATGAAGTGGTAGTTTAAGTGAACAGCTCCTTTTTTCCTTTTTAGTGCAGTAGAATTTACAACTCCAGGGCTGAAATGGTCCAAATGATTCTAGTGAAGTGTTTGTGGAATTTAAAAAATGGTGGAGCACTTCCTGTTTCACCACATGACACCAGGTTGCAGAGGTTTGTGCGTCACGTGTGAAACAAAACACAACTCCAGGGCTGTGTGTTTTAAAGGGCAGATATTACACCGTTTCCTCGTCGTAATCTAAATCCAAAAGTGACTCACTCTCCGATCTTCTGCAGGTCGCCCCCTCGTCCCGTGTACAGTGTGAGACAGCCTTTCCACAAGGACGCGTACCTGGAAAAACACACATTTATTTATCACTCTGAGGTGGTCGGGGCAGTCTGTGCAGCCACGCCTCTGTCAGTCCGTCCCGGGGCGTCTGTGGCTGGAGGCGCCGGGCGAGTCCAGTGGCGTCAAGTGAAAACTAAATAAAATGTTAACCCAAGAGTTTCACATCAATCCACCAAAGAAAAATGTGGCTTTCAGAGTACAAGATCTAAACCAGGTCTATAACAGGACTAAACCAGGTCTAATCTAGGACTAAACCAGGTCTAATCTAGGACTAAACCAGGTCTAATCTAGGACTAAACCAGGTCTATAACAGGACTAAACCAGGTCTAAACCAGGTCTAATCTAGGACTAAACCAGGACTATTCCAGGTCTAATCTAGGACTAAACCAGGACTAAATAAACCAGGTCTAATCTAGGACTAAACCAGGTCTAATCTAGGACTAAACCAGGTCTAATCTAGGACTAAACCAGGACTAATCCAGGTCTCATCTAGGACTAAACCAGGTCTAATCTAGGACTAAACCAGGACTAATCCAGGTCTAATCTAGGACTAAACCAGGTCTAATCCAGGACTAAACCAGGTCTAATCTAGGACTAAACCAGGACTAATCTAGGACTAATCCAGGTCTCATCTAGGACTAAACCAGGTCTAATCTAGGACTAAACCAGGACTATTCCAGGTCTAATCTAGGACTAAACCAGGACTAAACCAGGACTATTCCAGGTCTAATCTAGGACTAAACCAGGTCTAAATAAACCAGGTCTAATCTAGGACTAAACCAGGTCTAATCTAGGACTAAACCAGGACTAAACCAGGTCTAATCCAGGACTAAACCAGGTCTAATCTAGGACTAAACCAGGACTAAACCAGGTCTAAACCAGGACTAAACCAGGACTGAACCAGGTCTAATCTAAAACTAAACCAGGACTATTCCAGGTCTAAACCAGGTCTAATCTAGGACTAAACCAGGACTATTCCAGGTCTAATCTAGGACTAAACCAGGTCTAATCTCGGACTAAACCAGGTCTAATCTAGGACTAAACCAGGACTACATCATTTTCTCTGTAGTTATAAACATGAAATTACCCAGAGGACAAAAATTTGATAAAATTATCTCTAAACTGAAGAGCTGAAGTACGACCTGAAGACCGACCACAGTTTGACAAACACGGCGCTAACTTTAGGACGGACATAAACGCTCTCATTTTTGTTTCACTTTACTTATTTTTATTTACCAAATCCCCCATTACAAGATTATTTATGTTGAATATTTTATTTTTAGGGCCAGGGGACTTTATAAATAAAACTTTACACTCTGACTTAAAGCTGTGCCAAGTAACATTTATGCTTTTATGGTGGAGGGTCTGTCCCGTTCTCGTCTCCATGGAGATGTTTGCCTTGCCTGGAATGTTCCACAGTAGAGATTATGCAGTGGACATCACAACATTTCAGATTTTTTTTTATGAGTAATGACATTTTCTTCTTTTGAAAAGCTCAAAACGTTGAATCTAAAATGTGAAAAAGCTGCTACAGTTTAATAACAAATATAAAAATCTACAACTCTGCTAAATCTTGGATCAGACGCAGCAGAATTGGACCTTTTTCTCCTTAAATAACGTGTCTCTGCGTCTGTGTTTTGAGGAGATGAATTGTTGTGAGCAGAGTTGACGTGTCCTTTATCTCCCTCTATCGTTAGCCAACAAACTAGCGAAGCTCTGTACAGTCACAGCAGCAACAGATAAACTACTATCAGCCTCCATTTTGCTGTAGAGAGATAATTTAATCTTTAAAAAAATGGCTGCACGGACAAAGATTAGGCCAAAAAAAGTCAAAGAAACACATTTGGTCTGTTAAAATGCCTGTAGTTCTGCCTCAGTGCCACTCGGTCACAATGCTGAAGTGTATTTTTCAGATTAAATGATGCCACTGCGTAACTTCTCCTGCATTAAACTTGTGTATACCCATGGAAACAAGGAGCTGAAACCACAAATACAAAAGTTACAGGCAAGATCTGAGGAGAGGCAACCCCACTCACAGTAAGAATTATTGTTTTTCAAGGTGTTTTTGTCAATTAAAAGACCTGTAATTCAATAAATGCAAGGTAGATAAGTTCGATGAAATACTTTGGGACAGTCCAGGGAAAGCGAAAACATTTCCACAGCAGCCTCCAACCAGGAAAGTTACAGTGGAAATGTAATTATGTCAATGTGGACTTGGTGTTTTATGGCACTGGGATACACTTTATTGTCCCCATAAGGAAACGTGTCCTCCGAATTTGACTCGTCCTTCAGTGTCTCTTGGTTAAACCCGTCAGGAGCGGTGAGACCCAGCTCCAGATCTCGAGTTTGTCCTGGTCGGGACTACTTTATCTGGAGGATTTGTACCTGTTGTGCACGTTTTGGGTCGATGGGACAGTATTCTGAATGAACCATTACCCTCTGGTGAGTTTGATGATGTCGCCCGGTTGAATGAGGCTCCCGAGCTCGTCCCAAACGGAAATGGCGATGCTTCCGCTTTTATCCGCCACTTTACAGGAGCGCACCTCGTGTCCGTCTTTAGTTTTGGTCACTCGGCCTGAAGCGGGACAAGAAATACAAGGAAGGAGTTAATACGGCGTGAAAGAAACGGTGTAAAATGTTAGTTTAAACCATCAGTCTTTTACAAACTTTTTACACAACAGAAATAAATCTAACATCAACAGTGCATCTTAATTACAGCAAAACAGTCATTAAAAAAAAAAAAAGGGTGTAACACAAAATAAGCATGAAATATTAAAAAAAAAAAACAATACAACATTTTTCTAACTTCTTTTCCACAGATTAATTTCACTGTTGGGCTGTTTGCAAGAAGATATTATCCAAGAATTACAAAAGTATAAAAACTTGTGAGTCTGTACAGCTCAAATGTGGAAAAACTGTCATATTTCAACAAAAGATGATGCAGCTGAGCCATTTTCTATCCAATAATATATGCACAATTTCATAATAAGCTCATAAATGTAATCTCTGATGATGTAGCCTGCAGTTTGTCCATTACATCTTTGTTTTTGTGATGTAAATAAGAGCTGCTACTCACCTATTTCCAAAACAATGAACACTATATTGAGATTTTTAGATCCGGGCTTCACGTCCTTTATGAGAAATAAGGCCTCGTTTGCGGGGGCTGCCATGTTTCTTTTTAAGATTATAACAGCAGTTCGTGTCTTGTGAAGAGAGAAATGTCCAAGAACCTTCAGCTTTGAGCCAAATTTTAACACTTTCCCCTCACAATGTGCAGGTAAAACTTAACCTCACTGGACCATAGAAAGGTTTAACCACAGTATCACACATCAAAACGAGCGGGCGTCTTGTTAACTTCCTCTTTTAGCGAGACTTCTGTGCCAGTCCAGCTCCATTTTGTGATTTAAGTCCTTATTAGTCTCTTCATTTCCTTTAAAAAAGCGTTGATATCACGTTTGGAGCAGACAATAGCCCAAAATCAGGACTACCTGGCTCAGTAAAACACCTATTTAACAATATAAACGATGATAATTGTGTAATTACTGTTAAACATACGTTTTGCTAGACCTGTGCAGTTACATTCCTGGCAGTTCGGTTTAGTTTGATTGTATTTTCAACGCTAAAAACCGTATTCCTTTTGTGTAGCTTCACTAGCGGCTAACTGCTAACAGACAACTATTATTAGCCGGGCGGTCTTTTAAACAGCTTTTTACAAATATTCCTGCCCCGTGCGGCTTAAACACTGCTTTTCTCCCATAAATGGATAATAATCAGCGAGGTATGTGCTTTAGTAATCGCTCCAAGGCCTAAAACGCTGTAAAAATTGTTTAAAAGTCCATGTCACAGTCTGCACGCTCACACTACAGCACAGAATCTACGTCAGCAGCGTCGCCGGGTCCTTTTATAAGATTTGGACTGTACCATTATGCCCCAGAAAAGAGGGGTGGTCCGCTCGTGTTTGTCGCTTGATTTAAGAATAATATGACTTTTAAGAAGCCATTTTAGTAAGACTTATAAACCAAAAAGATGTATCCAAAAGACTAAAGAACAATAACAGCAGAAATTCCGTGAAATAAAACAGTTTCATGAGAAGTCCGGTCCACGTCAACACCTCGGGGTTAAACTCGCGAGATTACAGCGAACTGAGTGGTAGGTTTTTATAAAATATCATTGTGATTTAATGTTTATGCAAGTGTTACGGACAGATATCATAAATACTAGCCAATATCTTCTTTAAAAGCGTGTTAATTTATTTAGACGACACAAAATCAAAAGGTTAAAACAGTTGATATCAGCGTAAAAGTGAGTACAACCGCTAATATGTGATAATTACAGCGTTTTGGACAATATAGTTTAAATGTTTACTTAAGATTTAGCAGTTAGCTGGGGTTTTGTGGCTTGTCTTTCGTTTTTTGTGAAGGTAAAAAATAAAAAGTTGATCGTCACGAACAGGATTCGAACCTGTGCGGGGATACCCCATTGGATTTCGAGTCCAACGCCTTAACCTCTCGGCCACCGTGACTCCGCAGTACTCACGCGCCCTGACAGCATTTAAATGAACTATGTGTGAAATATCTGCTTTATAAATGATAGAAATGGTAATAATTATGCAGATTAGTGTTAAATAAACCGATTATTAAAGCCGTGCACGTGCGAGGCTCGGAAATAAAGCCTCAATAATTGAATAAAAACACTGAATAAAAACACAGGAGGGCGCAAAAGACCCACAGAGCACGAGGAGTGTTTACGGAAGTCCAGTAAAAATGAAACTAAAACATGAGCATGGACAATAATCAGTCAAAGTAATATTTATGGAAGAATAGATGAGCTGATGAGGAACAGTTTGGGATTCTCTGATGATCTCTGTGTCTGTGAAAGTGAAACTAATCTAGCAAAAAATAAAATAAAGCCAGAATATTTGACATTAACTAAACCCACTAGATAATTATTATAAAGCTAATAGATCTAATTCGTGACATAAATAGATCCAAGGGAGTCAAATTAACCTATTTAATAAGACTTTTTATTTTAATTATCCAGGGCTGGTCCCATGTGGCTCAGAACAATCCTTCATTTTTGTCTTGTTTGCTAAACTTTAGTAAATAATGCTGATAAAATGTATTTACTCAGTTAGAATACAGTAGTAGTAATAGCAGCCTCCTCTTTAGGTTCATTGCTCATTTCTTTGTAACTCACTCATCTGTTTTAAAATAACACGTCTGTTCTTTTTATAATACGGATAATAGCACCGATTACTGTCCAACCCAAGTCATAATTATACTATGACTTCATTTAAACAGGTTCCACGCACATCATGGGATTATTTAGTTGTATTATTTTATTTAAAACCGCCTAAAATAAAATAAATACTTTCAAACATGTGTCTTTTGTTGTTTTATATCATACAGATTAAAATGGTCGTTGTATCAGACGAAGGCGAAGGCAAAGCTCCTGATTTACTGGTTAATCTACGTTCACCTATGACCCAAAAGACAAGATCACAGATAAAAGTGGCTGAAAAGAGTTTCCTCTGCAGGGACACTGGACACTCCCTCAGAGACAGTGTGAGGAGCTCCGTCCCTCCAAAGAGCTCGGAGTGGAGCCGCTGCTCCTCCACGTTTAGAGGAGCAGCTGAGGAGGCTCGGGCATCTGCTGCGGACGCCTCCTGGACGCCTCCCTGGGGAGGTGTTCTGGGCATGTCCCACCGAGAGGACGCCCCGGGGAAGACCCAGGACACGCTGGAGGGACTGTGTCTCTCAGCTGGCCTGGGACGCCTCAGCTGGAGGTGTGTGGAGAGGTAAGTAATAATAAAATGTATCTGTCTGTCTGTCTATCTGTCTATCTATTTATCTATCTATCTATCTATCCATCTGTCTGTCTATCTATCTGTCTATCCATCTATCTGTCTATCTATCTATCTATCTGTCTATCCATCTATCTATCCATCTATCTATCCATCTATCTGTCTATCTATCTATCTGTCTATCTATCTATCTGTCTATCTATCTATCTGTCTGTCTGTCTGTCTGTCTGTCTGTCTATCTATCTGTCTGTCTATCTATCTGTCTATCCATCTATCCATCTGTCTATCCGTCTATCATCCATCCATCCGTTTATATCTATCTTTCCATCCATCCATCTCTAAATCCTTCCGTGTCAATCCAAAAACCCTTCAGTCTTTCTGTTTTAAAAATTCTTTATTGATACTAAAGAAAATAGAAAAGTGAATTCAGAGAAACACGAGCCCAAAACATTTCTAATATTTCTCGTCTTTAATGATAAACGTCTTTGGTCAAATTCGTCTAAAAGTGTGAACCAAACCTGGACTCGTTAGACGAAGATTCTACCATAAAAACAAAACTACTATTTTTTTTTTTATGAATAAACTTTTCATATTTATGCATAAAATGAAACAAACAAAACTATTCACAAAATTTAAGTGAAACCAGAAAAACAGAAGAGACTTAAAATAAAGAAATAAGTGTAAAAACGTGTGGTGATGATTGTAGTTTCATTCTCCCCTTTTATTTTGCATATATTAGTACGTTTACCATCAAATTAAAATGAAATAACAAAATAAAAGACGACACAAAAGCTATTTCCCGTCTGTGGACTAAAAACACATTTATCTACTGTTTAAAATGCATAGATTTCACAATAATTCAGGTTTTATTCACAAAGTACAGCCTGAAAAAGGACAAAACGTTTAAATTCTTACACAGTTTTCAGTTTAGTTCTTGTGCTGCTGGAATATGTCAAAGTTTATATAGTTTTTACATGTTTTTAGGTTTTACAGTGACACGGGTCAAGGCTGAAGGTGCAGAACGGCAGCCACGTGTCGGTCAGTCTGCCCCGGGACAGATGTGGCACAAAGGGTGAGTGTGATGGAGGAGGAGCGGACCAAAAACACTGGTTTAGTCCTGGTTTAGTCCTGGTTTAGTCCCTGGTTTAGTCCTGGTTTAGTCCTGGTTTAGTCCTGGTTTAGTCCTGGTTTAGTCCTGGTTTAGTCCTGGTTTAGTCCTGGTTTAGACCTGTTTTAGTCCTGTTTTAGTCCTAGTTTAGTCCTGTTTTAGACTTGGTTTAGTCCTGGTTTAGTCCTGGTTTAGACCTGGTTTAGTCCTGGTTTAGTCCCTGGTTTAGTCCT
The DNA here is from genome assembly GCF_009829125.3 of Periophthalmus magnuspinnatus. Classification (NCBI taxonomy): domain Eukaryota; kingdom Metazoa; phylum Chordata; class Actinopteri; order Gobiiformes; family Gobiidae; genus Periophthalmus; species Periophthalmus magnuspinnatus. Next base: position 3,750,729 of record NC_047146.1, read on the forward strand.
GGTTTAGTCCTGGTTTAGTCCTGGTTTAGTCCTGGTTTAGTCCTGGTTTAGACCTGGTTTAGACCTGGTTTAGTCCTGTTTTAGACCTGGTTTAGTCCTGTTTTAGACCTGTTTTAGTCCTGTTTTAGACCTGTTTTAGACCTGTTTTAGTCCTGGTTTAGTCCTGTTTTAGTCCTGGTTTAGTCCTGGGTTAGTCCTGTTTTAGACCTACTTTAGTCCTGTCTTAGTCCTGTTTTAGACCTGTTTTAGTCCTGGTTTAGTCCTGGTTTAGTCCTGGGTTAGTCCTGTTTTAGACCTGGTTTAGTCCTGGTTTAGTCCTGGTTTAGTCCTGGTTTAGTCCTGGTTCAGTCCTGGTTCAGTCCTGGTTCAGTCCTGGTTCAGTCCTGGTTTAGACCTGGTTCAGTCCTGTTTTAGACCTGGTTTAGTCCTGTTTTAGACCTGGTTTAGTCCTGGTTTAGACCTGGTTTAGTCCTGGTTTAGCCCTGGTTTAGTCCTGGTTTAGTCCTGGTGTAGTCCTGGTGTAGTCCTGGTTTAGTCCTGGTTTAGTCCTGGTTTAGTCCTGGTGTAGTCCTGGTGTAGTCCTGGTTTAGACCTTGTTTAGTCCTGGTTTAGTCCTGGTTTAGACCTGGTTTAGTCCTGGTTTAGACTTGGTTTAGTCCTGGTTTAGACTTGGTTTAGTCCTGTTTTAGACCTGGTTTAGTCCTGGTTTAGTCCTGGTTTAGACTTGGTTTAGTCCTGGTTTAGACCTGGTTTAGACCTGGTTTAGACCTGTTTTAGTCCTAGTTTAGTCCTAGTTTAGTCCTGTTTTAGACCTGTTTTAGTCCTGGTTTAGACTTGGTTTAGTCCTGGTTTAGACCTGGTTTAGTCCTGGTTTAGACCTGGTTTAGTCCTGGATTAGTCCTGTTTTAGACCTGGTTTAGTCCTGGTTTAGTCCTGGTTTAGTCCTGGTTTAGACCTGGTTTAGACCTGGTTTAGACCTGGTTTAGACCTGTTTTAGTCCTGGTTTAGTCCTGGTTTAGTCCTGTTTTAGACCTGGTTTAGTCCTGGTTTAGTCCTGGTTTAGTCCTGGTTTAGTCCTGGTTTAGTCCTGGTTTAGTCCTGTTTTAGTCCTGTTTTAGACCTGGTTTAGACCTGGTTTAGTCCTGTTTTAGACCTGGTTTAGTCCTGGTTTAGTCCTGGTTTAGTCCTGTTTTAGTCCTGGTTTAGTCCTGTTTTAGTCCTGGTTTAGACCTGGTTTAGTCCTGGTTTAGTCCTGGTTTAGACCTGGTTTAGACCTGGTTTAGACCTGGTTTAGACCTGGTTTAGACCTGGTTTAGTCCTGGTTTAGTCCTGGTTCATTCAGTGTAAACATTTTTTGTGTGACTGTGACATTTTTGACACATAGATCATTCCTCCTCGTTGCATTATCAATCTTCCCAGCGTTTTACACCCCCCTCCTTTCCTCCTCTCTCCTTCCCTCCTTCTCTCGCTCCTTCCTTCCTCTTTCTCTCTCTCTTTCTCTCTTTCTCTCTGTTTCTCTTTCACACCTGTGGCTCTGAAGAATGCATCAGACCAGTGTCATTCACCAAACACAGAACACGCCCTGACCTTTGCACCCACGACGACGCCACGCTGCAGAGACAATGTCACACTGTGGGACATTCCAAAACTATGACATCTCCATGGAGACAAGCCGGCAGAAAAGGTACACAGTGCAGCTTTAAAGACAGCCTTAAACCACATGTTTTAAAGTGATAACATCTTTAAAAGGAATTTGCCTCGGTCCAACCCACCTGCAGATCTGTCAGACGGAAAACGGATCGTCTCAGGCTCAAGGCGGAGAGAGGAGGAGAAGACGAGAAGAGGAGGAGGAGGAGAGGCTCAAGGCGGAGAGAGGAGGATTAGAAGGAGAGGCTAAGGACAGAGAGAGGAGGAGAAGAGGATTAGAAGGAGAGGCTAAGGACAGAGAGAGGAGGAGAAGACGAGAAGAGGAGGAGGAGGAGAGGCTAAAGGCAGAGAGAGAGGAGGATTAGGAGAGGCTAAGGACAGAGAGAGGAGAAGAGGAGAAGGAGAGGCTAAGGACAGAGAGAGGAGGAGAAGAGGAGGAGAAGAGAAGGAGAGGCTAAGGACAGAGAGAGGAGGAGAAGAGGAGGAGAAGGAGAGGCTAAAGGCAGAGAGAGGAGGATTAGAAGGAGAGGCTAAGGACAGAGAGAGGAGGAGAAGAGGAGGAGAAGGAGAGGCTAAAGGCAGAGAGAGAAGGATTAGAAGGAGAGGCTAAGGACAGAGAGAGGAGGAGAAGAGAAGGAGAGGCTAAAGGCAGAGAGAGGAGGAGAAGACGAGAAGAGGAGGAGGAGGAGAGGCTAAAGGCAGAGAGAGGAGGATTAGAAGGAGAAGCTAAGGACAGAGAGAGGAGGAGAAGAAGAGGAGGAAAAGGAGAGGCTAAATACTTCACTTTTTAAAGCTTAAGTCACAAAAAGTATTATTTTATATTTATATTATTATGATTATTATTATTTATACATTTCTATTAGTAAGCAGTACACTGAACAGGGCCACATTGAGTACACTAGTAGTAGTAGTAGTAGTAGCTGCAGTTGTACTTATAAAACTAAAGTATCCCAGATTCAAATTTCCGGGCAGCAGATATTTCCATAAACAAAACAGTGAGGCTCATTTTAGTTCATTTCACTGAGAGCTGCTCCTCCACCTTAGACCTGCACTTTGAATTTAAACTCAATTTTATCTCCATCTCAACATCTCAATTTAAATGTCTGAAACTAAGTCCTGGTCTAGTCCTGGTCTAGTCCTGGTCTAGTCCTGGTTTAGTCCTGGTTTAGTTTTGCTTTGACCTTAAGTGTGAATATTTTCTTGTTTATTGCAGCTACATCCTTTGGCCCGACCAGGGAAACACCATTCCTGATCTCAACCTGGCAACTCCGCTCCACTTAAACGACCCAGAGATTTAGTATTTTCAGCCACAACAACAAAGCACAAAGAGGAGGTTTGTGCGAGAGCGACGGGGGGACAGGGGGGACGGGGGACAGGGGGAGAAGAGCTGGCCCTGTGCGACCGGAGATGGACAACGAGGACTGACCTGATTTAAGTCCTCGCTCAGTCCTGTTTTGTTTTTTTTCTCCTGGGTTAGACTCACTTTTAGTCCTGATATAGACTTAAAATCCTGTTTTAGACCCGGTTTAAACCTGGTTTAGCCCTGGTGTGGCCTGGGTTTAAGTCTTGGTTTAGATCTAGGTCCTGTCTTAGACCTCGTCTTGGCATAGTCCTGGTTTAGTTTTCATCCAGACCCATTTTAGACCTGGTTTCTGTTAGAGTTAGTCAGGTTCTGGGCTCAGTCCTTGTTATCTCAGCCTAAGTCATCAGAGGTATAATACTCCCTACAACAGAAGCATAGCCAGACTGGACTGGACTGGACTGGACTGGACACTATCAGAGTCCTGACGCTTCTGTATTGATGCTAAATAAACTTTTCTTGCGTTAAAACTCTTGGCTTTTCTTCCGACTCTGAGGCAACTACACTTTATCCTACACCAGTTTGGATCCAGGTTTAGTCCTGGTTTAGTCCTGGTTTAGTCCTGGTTTAGTCCTGGTTTAGTCCTGGTTTAGTCCTGGTTGGGTCTTAGTTTAGATCTGGTTTGGATGTAACTCTGGAAGTCCCCGTTTAAATTCAACAGACCCAGTTTACTCTTCATCCAGTCCAGGTTGAACCATATTTACGTTCGTACTTGCAGATCCCTCATTATCTCTGGTGGTACTTTGCTCTTTCGGGGGGAGCTGGCTGGACTTATGCCCAGGGAGACGAGCTCGTTTTGGGGGGGAGACGAGGAGAGGAGGCCCTGGGGTTTGTTTCACCTCTGGGACTTAGGTGCTTTCAATCCCAAGTGGAATTACGTGATATAATTGTTTTTAAATGTCTCATATTGTCCCGTAACCGTGTTCTAGTGTGACGAAATGTCCCGCAGTGGGGCTTTAACCCTGTTCTGACACAGTGGCCTCCGCAGAAACGTCACCGGAGTTTCGCGCTTCGCTTCGTTCACGCACGTTTCAGCGTTTAATCCCGTTTGGACCGTCTCCCTATGCACGGCTCATAACACTCCTCGCTACACCTTGTGACATCATCAGGTGGTCATCTAGAAGTGGATTTAAAGTCCGTCCTCCTTCGCCACACCCACCGCGATCATTTAAAACATCATAAAACTAAAACATGACCTGTAGCTTTAAGAAAAATCACGACATAAATTGTTTTTTTTTTTGCCCTTCTCATCTTTAACTAAACAGCATTAAGGTAAATCAGTTTCTATCATTGTGTATCAAACTTTATATTTTCAGACGACGTTTAAAAACTCTAAAACTGTCACATTAAGACGCTTGTTCCACCGCGATGGTCGCCGTGGGAATGGTCGCCGAGGGGGTGGTTTCCGCGGAGATGCTCGCCTCCGTTGCGCCCTCTGTGGGACTCTCCTCCTCCTCCTCCTCCTCCTCCTCCTCTCCCACATCCTCCGTAGACTCGGGGACAGCTAGGCCCGCTCCACCGGAGACCTCCGCCTCCGCCTGCAGAAGGAGAGGTCAGTGAGCCAGATGCCCTCCCATCCTCCTGCTGTATCCCTGTGTGCCAGATGCCCTCCCATCGTATCCCTGAAGTGTTAGACTGACACACGGGCAGGTCAAATGCCGCTAGTTAATCTGCAGATGTTGTGATTACATAAATATAGAATGGATCACGTGTGTCAAACTGAAGGCCCACGAGCCAAAAGTGGCCCGCCGCGTCATTTTACGTGGCCGCGACTGATGCAGATGGAAGGCAGTTTCAAGAAAGCCGAGAAGACGAATACAAGTTTGCGTATTTCTTTTTTGTGTTACGAGGCGGTGCTGGTCGTCAAAGAGCACAACGCAATCTACGTCGGCTTTTTGACGCCAAACGCGGAGCTAAGTTAGCCTTCGTGAAAAACAACAAACAAAATAAGCCTGAGTAACTGCGTATGTCATATTTGTAACACGAATAAGTAATAAATGCAGAAACAGTTATTTAACAAGTCAAAAAGTAGTTTACATTTAGTCACATTTATACTGTTTTGCTGCTGTGTCCCTCTGTTTTAAGGTCATAAGGTCAACTGTAGGGACAATTAAGTGTGTGTCCTCTGCATTTGACCCGTCCTTCAGTGTCTCTGGGTTAAACGTGTCAGGAGCAGCGGGACCATCTCCGAATCTTGAGCTAGTCTTGGTCAGGACCAACTTATAACTGGAGGATTTTACCTATTGTGCATGTTTTGAGCTGATGGGGGGGAAAGCGGAGTACCCAGAGTACCCAGAGTACCCAGAGGAAACCCACACAGGCACAGGGAGAACACGCAAACTCCACCTAGAAAGGCCCGGGAGTAGAACCAGGCACCTTCTTGCCGTCAGACGCTCACCCACAGCGCTGGAATCAATGATTTTCTAAACAATCTCGGGGTTATTTAATAATACAGGAGGACGGGAGGGCATCTGACACACAGGGACGCACGTATTTTAAGAGCCTCACCTCGGCGCCGGCCCGCTCCTCCGTGCTCGGCTCCTCCCCGGCAGAGTGGTTATCACCGGCGAAGTGGTCGTCCCCGTTGACCTCCAGATCCACCTCCCCGTTGACGGACAGCTCCGCCTGGACGCTGCACTCTTTCAGGGCCTCGCGGACACGGGTCACCGCCCCTCCGTCCGCGTGGAGCTCCAGGGAGGCGTCCGTGTCCAGGCTGCCCAGGGGAGGGATCTCTACGTGGGCCTCGGCGGAGGAGGGACTGGCCTCTGGTGTGGGGGTCTGACCATCTCTCACCTGCGGAACGATATTAAAAAACGTAAGTAAAGTTTCGACGGGCGCTGGTGTCGCCTGAATATACCGCACGTTTTCATAATTTCTCGTCTTTAATCCAAATTGTTCCTGAAATGTCGTATTTTACCGTAAGACGACGGAGTTTACAAAGAAAAGCGTCTGGAGCTGTATCCGGTTTCCCCCGAACGATTAACCCGAGAGACACACCTGCTCCGTTCATGTCAAAACAAACAAAACAAACATGGCGGCTTATGTTTAAAAAAGGGGGAAAATGACAGAACTGTCCAGCTCAGGGGAGAGGGGACAGTAACTTCAGCTGTCCAGGACGAGGAGGCTGTAAATGGGCCACACATGTGTTTCTCAGATTATCCACGTCGTTATGGAGATGGGTGGAGTCTGGGTCGTCCCCGATAGACTCACTTTCCATTACCGTAACTCCTTTCACCCTCCCTCTCCTTCTCTCCTCTCTTTTTCCTCTCTCTCCTCTCTTTCTCCTCCCTCTCTCCTCTCTTTCTTCTCTCCCCTCTCCTCTTTCTCCTCCCTCTCTCCTCTCTTTCTCCTCCCTCTCTCCTCTTTCTCCTCTATTTCTCCTCCCTCTCTCCTCTTTTTCCTCTATTTCTCCTCCCTCTCTCCTCTTTCTCCTCCCTATCTCCTCTCTCCTCCCTCTCTCCTCTTTCTCCTCTTTCTCTTTCTCCTCCCTCTCTCCTCTCTCTTCTCCCTCTCTCCTCCCTTTCTCCTCTCTTTCTCCTCCCTCTCTCTCTCCTCCCTCTCTCCTCTCTTTTTCCTTCTCCTCTATTTCTCCTCCCCCTCTCCTCTCTCTCCTCTCTTTCTCCTCTCTCTCCTCTCTTTCTCCTCTCTCTCCTCTCCCTCTCTCCTCTCTTTCTCTCTCTCCTCTCTCTGCATCGCTCAATCATCGCCACTGAGTGAATCTGCTGCTCCTCCGCCTCCTCGTTCTTCACCTCCTCTGTCACGTTTAGATGGACAGAATACTCTCTCTCTCTCTCTCTCTCTCTCTTCTTGGACGTGTGCACCTCACTCAGAGTCGTCTTTACACTGCGGAACATTCTCACCTGCTCCTCATAAAAACTTTTCAGATTCACAAAAAAATCACAATCACAGTAACAAAAGGAACCTGAGAAACACTTCCTGCCTTTTATAAAATCAGCGTCACTTTTGAACGACAAAACTGATTTGAAATTCCAAAATGCTGGAAATAAATCTACAAATCTACAAACTTAAAACTATCAGAAATTCTTCCTTGTGTGTCAGATGCCCTCCCATCCTCCTACGTGATAAATGGCAAACTCCGCAAAACCGACGCTTCACGTAAATCCAAACGGCGTCTCAAAGCGGAGGCACGGGGCTATTTAAATATGTCACTGTCGTTACGGTCATGTGCTTACGTCGCCCTCGAAGACGACCAATCACAGCGCAGAGATTTTCCGAGTCACTTATTCGATGCGTCAAAGAAATAAAAAGAAGGATGGATGTGTAAAAGAGAGGACAGTACAGTCTAATACTTCCTTTAACATGATTTTTATGGCTAAAAAACTACCTGGGTTATTGTTATTCCTCACTACCGCCCCCTTAAGTCCATAACCCGTCTCACCTTCTTGACGTTGAAGGTCATCGGCGCGACCTTAAAGGAGGAGGCCCTGGCGGTGGGGCTCTTGGGGTGGTTGGGGGTTAGACTCTTGATGATCTTGTCGCGTTTCTCCGGAGGGACGATCTTGGTGGTGATCTGGGTCATCTTCTTCTCGATGTTCTGTCTGGTGAACGCTCTCTTCAGACTGTCCACCTTCTTCAGGCTGTTTCGCTTGAACCGATCGGCGCGTCTCTCGTACGGACGGCTCGAGCCAAGGCTGGAGAGGAAAAACGAGAGAAGAGAGGGCGAGGGAAAGATGGAGATTTTATTATTTTATTACAGAATTCAGGGGTTGAAGGGAAAGGATTTCATTGAGTTAATTTTGTCGTTTCCACATCAAAAAGTTATATTTCATTCACACATTTAACACGCAAACTGAACACACTTTCCACCTTGTGATGTCATCATGTGGCGATACAGGAAGTGCTCCACTGTGTTTTTAAACTCCACACACCTTCATTTCTAGAATCATTTGGATCATTTGAGACAAGGAATTTCCAATATCTAGTAGACAAAAGGTAAAAGGAGCTGTTAAACTGAAAACCTCCGCTTCATGACATCACGAGGTGGAACAGAGCGTTTTGAGCTTTGGAGGTGTGGACAGGCTAATAATAAAGCTACATCTGTAAGATTATTAGATTTTTTTTCCACTAGTAGATGGCAGGCGTGAAGCCTGATCTGTCCAACCCTCACCTGGTCAACTCCCCTCACCTGGCTCCTCCCCTCACCGGGCCCCTCCCCTCACCTGGCTCCTCCCCCTCCACTCACCTGGCCACTCCCCTTCCCCTCACCCGGTGATCTCCTCTCACCGGGCCCCTCCTCCTCCCCGTCACCTGGCCTCTCCTCCTCCTCTCACCTGGCCCCTCCCCTCACCTGGCTCCTCCCCCTCTGCTCACCTGGCCACTCCCCTTCCCCTCACCCGGTGATCTCCTCTCACCGGGCCCCTCCTCCTCCCCGTCACCTGGCCTCTCCTCCTCCTCTCACCTGGCCCCTCCCCTCACCTGGTCAACTCCCCAAACCTGGCCCCTCCTGCTCCGCTTACCTGGCCACTCCCCTTCCCCTCACCTGGTCATCTCCTCTCACCTGGCCCCTCCCCAGACCTCAACTGGCCCCTCCTCATCCCCTCATCTGGTCCCTTCCGTCACCTGGCCCCTCCTCCTCCCAGTCACCTGGCCCCTCCCCATCCTCTCACCTGGCCCCTCCCCCTCCCCTGGCCCCTCCCCTGTGTTCTCTGCTTCTGTCAGTGTCTTATGAAACTGCACTGTCCCCAATGAAATAAACAAATCTATTAGTTTGTTGTATTCTCATATATCACCACTAGGGGTGATCTACGTCATTACAGATGGAGACTTTAATAATTTAGTTCAAAATAACTTTATTCTACAGATACTATTTTCAGTGCGTTTCTGTTTCCACACGCAGAAGACAGTTTGGTCACATGACTCCAAACACCAATATATTTATTACGGAACATTTGTTTGCATGATGAAAATTATACGCACATATAAATAAAGTATTTTCCCTCTTACCCCAGAGTGGAGTCCGCATCCACACACTCGTCTAGCGGCTCGCGGTGCAGGTTCAGCTCCTCGTCTTCATCAGAGCTCAGACTCACAGTGTGAAGCCCTTCCTCCGGAGAGCGCACATCCACCGAGCCGGAGACGGAGGGCGCTACGGAGGCGGACACCGACCCGGCGATGGAGGGCGGGTGGGCGGAGACTGAGCCCGCGACGGAGGGCTCGTCGTACTGAGGGAGGGGCGACTTGAGAGAGTCCTTCACGAAGACGTCAGTGGGGATCTCATTGTCCTCCTGGAAAACACAGAAACAAAAGCGTAAAGAAAACGTGGCGCCGATGATGTCTCCCAGATGAGGGCGCGAGAGCCACGCTTTGTTTTCTCCCCGACAAAACCCACGATGTCGATGAAACGTTCTGCACCGACGAAGGCGCCGACCATCGATTCATTAAAGCCAAACTTTCGTGCAGTGGCTCCATTTCCTTCTTTGACGACAGATCCATCGCCTTCACCTTAAAAACGACGTCATTTGTTTTCCGTGATGCGCAAAATGACAGTTCAAAATCAAAAACAGCGAATTCTTCAGCGCATCTTTCCTCACGTCTGTCTCACGTTTACGTTTCCTGTTAGAGAGCGCCCCCTGGTGGACGTTAGCCGGTAAAAATCAAAGCCAAAAAAGCCAAAAAGTCGAGGCTTATAATCTGAAATTTACAGCAACTAAGCATAAAAATATGAACTTCAGAATACATTTTTCAGTCATGTTTAAAGAACAGTCAGAAATTATCTTTAACTTCCCACATTACGTAACTTTTCTGCTGGGATCTCCTCTTTCCCTCCGTCTCCCCCTCTCTTTATCTCCTCCTCCCTCCTCCTCTTGGCTCCACTCCTTAAATCCTGTCGTAATATTTGACATATTTATCTTCTTCTATTTATTTAATCCGAGGCCGTTATCGCTCAGGCCTCGCCCTCCCACAGAGCCGCTCCCTCTGACCCGGGCCTCCCTCTGCTCCTGCTTTAAACACACAGATCATCCACAAGTGCTGTCACCGTACTAAACTTCAAAACTCGATACTTGATACTCGATACCGATTCAAATACTACACTGATGTCAGTTTTAGTCGTTTTCAGTTTTTTAAAAGTTTTTGAAGTGAGTTTAATGTTTCTGTTTGTTTAAAGAACAAGTGAAGTACGAAAGAAACACCTGAGAGAGTTCACACGACAGGAGAGAGGGATGGAAAGAGAGGGGGAGGGGGGAGGAGGAGAGAGATAGAGGTAGGGAAGAGGGGGATGTGGTAGAAAGAGAGAGACTCTTGTTCACACTCTGCAGATGCACGGAGAGAAAGTCAAACATGTGAAATGTTTCAGCACCAGGACAGAAACTGAACAATTTAAAGAAAACAGGTTAAAAGAGAGGAGAGAGGGAGGAGAGAGGGAGGGAGGAGAGAGGGAGGGAGGAGGAGGAGAGGAGAAAGAGAGGAGAGAGAGGAGGAGAGAGGGAGGAGAGAAGGAGAGGGTGAGAGAGAGGGAAGAGCGCCGAGGGAGGAGAGAGGAAGGAGGAGAGATAGGAGAGAGAGAGAGGAGGAGAGAGGAAGGAGGAGAGATAGGAGAGAGAGGGAGGAGGAGGAGAGGAGAAAGAGAGGAGAGAGAGGAGGAGAGAGAGGAGGGGAGAGAGGAGGAGAGAGGGAGGAGAGAAGGAGAGGGTGAGAGAGAGGGAAGAGGGCCGAGGGAGGAGAGAGGAAGGAGGAGAGATAGGAGAGAGAGGGAGGAGGAGAGAGGGAGGAGAGAGAAGGAGAGAGAGGAGAGAAGAAGAGGGTGAGAGAGAGGGAAGAGGGCCGAGGGAAGAGAGAGGAAGGAGGAGAGATAGGAGAGAGAGGAGGAGAGAGGAGAGAAGAAGAGGGTGAGAGAGAGGGAAGAGGGCCGAGGGAGGAGAGAGGAAGGAGGAGAGATAGGAGAGAGAGGGAGGAGGAGAGAAGGAGGAGACAGAGAAGGAGAGAGGGAGGAGGGGAGAGCGAGAGGGAGAGAAGAGGAGAGAGAAGGTGAGATAGAGGGAGGAGAAAGAGAGAGAGAGGAGGAGAGAGGGGAGGGAGGAGGAGAGAAAGGGTGAGAGTGAGGAGACAGGAGGAGGAGATAAGGGGTGAGAGAGAGGGAGGAGAAGGAGGAGAGAAAGTGGAGGAGGCAGGAGGAGAGAGGGAGAGGGAGGAGAGAGAGCGTAGAAGGCAGGAGGAGAAGGAGAGAAGGAGGAGAAAGAACCAGACCGTAACATTTCCAGACTTTACGCTCGTGTGTCAGGAGGAGTTCGTGTTAAACATGTTTTTATTTTACAGACTAAAGGCCTGAGTGACGTCGTCCACGTCGTTCGGCTCCGGGTTTAGGGCGGAGTTTCAGGCCGAGTTCCATATTTGGGATTCCAAAGCTGTCAATCAAACCTGCGAACAGGAGCCACATCGAGGAAAAGACGATCGATTAATACGAACATTTAAGAGCGAAATGACGAGTCGATGGAGCAGGAAGTGCGTCCAGGCTCACTTCCTGTTTGTAACGGGGCGGCTAACAGGTTAGCTACGGTTAGCTATTTACACAGTCTATGGTTTTTATCAGTTTTTTTTTTGTTTTCTTTTTCTGTTCTTTGTTCACCTGCAGAATCTGTGGAATTCTAAACATTTCTGATCAAATATAAAGAGTTAGAAGGAGCAGAGGGTCAGGTCCCGACGCATTTGACCCAGAGACGCTGAAGAATGAAGCAGATGCAGAACACAATAGTTTAAATGCCCCAAACTCTGGACCTTCTCCTCCACCTCCTCCTCCTCCTCCTCCTCCACCTCCTCCTCCACCTCCTCCTCCTCCACCTCCTGGACTGAGCTGTGATCAGTGTTAAACCATGTGGTCGGTCTGGTCTGAGCGTGTGCAGAGAATTTACTCCTCAACCCTCAGACTCTCTGTCTCTTCTCTCTCTACACCCCCCCTCTCTATTCTCTATCTGTCTCCTTTTCTCTCTCTACACCCCCTCTCTTTTTCTCTACGCCTCGATCTTTCTCGCTGTCTCTCTCTAAACTCCCCCCTCTCTCTCCATCCTCTGTGTCTCTCTCCTTTTCTCTCTCTACACCCCCTCTCTGTCTCTCTCTCTCCTTTTCTCTCTCTACACCCCCTCTCTGTCTCTCTCTATCCTCCTCTGTCTCTCTCCTTTTCTCTCTCTACACCCCCTGCCTTTCTCTCTCTCTGTCTCTCTCTATCCTCCCCTGTCTGTCTGTCTCTCTCTTTTTCTCTCTCTACACCCCCTCTCTGTCTCTCTCTCTCCTTTTCTCTCTCTACACCCCCTCTCTGTCTCTCTCTATCCTCCTCTGTCTGTCTCTCTCCTTTTCTCTCTCTACACCCCCTCTCTTTCTCTCTCTCTGTCTCTCTCTATCCTCCCCTGTCTGTCTCTCTCCTTTTCTCTCTCTACACCCCCTCTCTTTCTCTCTCCTGTCTCTCTCTATCCTCCCCTGTCTGTCTGTCTCTCTCCTTTTCTCTCTCTTTACACCCCCTCTCTGTCTCTCTATCCTCCCCTGTCTGTCTCTCTCCTTTTCTCTCTCTACACCCCCTCTCTTTCTCTCTCTATCCTCCCCTGTCTGTCTCTCTCCTTTTCTCTCTCTACACCCCCTCTCTTTCTCTCTCTATCCTCCCCTGTCTGTTTCTTTCTCTACACCCCCTCTCTTTCTCTCTCCTGTCTCTCTCTATCCTCCTCTGTCTGTCTGTCTCTCTCTTTTTCTCTCTACACCCCCTCTCTTTCTCTCTCTCTATCCTCCCCTGTCTGTCTGTCTCTCTCCTTTTCTCTCTCTACACCCCCCCTCTTTCTCTCTCTCTCTATCCTCCCCTGTCTGTCTCTCTCCTTTTCTCTCTCTACACCCCCTCTCTGTCTCTCTCTATCCTCCCCTGTCTGTCTCTCTCTCTCTGTATCCTCCCCTGTCTGTCTCTCTCTTTTTCTCTCTCTACACCCCCCCCTCTCTCTCTCTCTATCCTCCCCTGTCTGTCTCTCTCCTTTTCTCTCTCTACACCCCCTCTCTGTCTCTCTCTCTCCTCCCCTGTCTGTCTCTCTCTCTCTCTGTATCCTCCCCTGTCTGTCTCTCTCTTTTTCTCTCTCTACACCCCCTCTCTTTCTCTCTGTCTCTCTCTATCCTCCCCTGTCTGTCTGTCTCTCTCTTTTTCTCTCTCTACACCCCCTCTCTTTCTCTGTCTCTCTCTCTATCCTCTGTCTGTCTGTCTCTCTCCTTTACTCTCTACACCCCCTCTCTCTCTCTCTCTCTCTCTGTTTGTAGTAATCCTCCTGAACATTCCTAAAAGTGCACAAATCGTTCCCGTGTTTTTAGCGTGTGTCAGACGTGTTGAGCAGCTGTAATCAGAGCGGAAGAGACAATTTACACCGACCTCAGACCAAACATGTGACAGATTATCACCACACACGTGTTCTTCAAATGTGCACTGTCCTTCTCACCTCCTTCTCACCTCCTTCTCCTTGAATCTGCAGAGGAGCAGAGGAGGAAAGAGTAGAGGAGCAGAAGAGCAGAGGAGAAAGGAGTAGAAGAGAGGAGAAGAGGAGGGAGGAGCAGAGGAGAGAGGAGTAAAAGAGAGAGGAGCAGAAGAGAGAGGAGCAGAGGAGAAGAGAAGAGAGGAGTAGAAGAGAGAGGAGAGAGGAGGAAAGAGTAGAGGAGCAGAAGAGCAGAGGAAAAGAGGAGCAGAGGAGAAAGGAGTAGAAGACAGGAGAAAAGGAGCAGAGGAGAGAGGAGTAAAAGAGAGAGGAGCAGAGGAGGATGGAGCAGAGGAGGGAGGAACGGAGGAGGGAGGAGCGGAGAAGAGGAGTAGAAGAGAGAGGAGAAGAGGAAAGAGGATCAGAAAAGATAGGAGCAGAGGAGGGAAGAGCGAAGAATAGGAGAGAGGAGCAGAAGAGCAGAGGAAAAGAGGAGCAGAGGAGAAAGGAGTAGAAGACAGGAGGAGTAAAAGAGAGAGGAGCAGAAGAGAGAGGAGCAGAGGAGGATGGAGCAGAGGAGGGAGGAACGGAGGAGGGAGGAGCAGAGAAGAGGAGAGAGGAGTAGAAGAGAGGAGTAGAGGAAAGACGATCAGAAAAGAGAGGAGCAGAGGAGGGAAGAGCGAAGAATAGGAGAGAGGAGCAGACGAGCAGAGGAAAGAGGAGGGAGCAGAGATGAGGAGGAGAAACGAGAACATCCCTGCTCTCTCATAATCCCTGTGGACTTCCTCTTGACCTTTGACCCTCTCTGCGGGAGCGCCCCCTGCTGTCTGACCTGTGGCTCACGAGGAGCCAGAGACATGAGACTTCATTAGTGCGATAAACGCACAGCGTGCAGAGCATGTCAGACACAAGAGCACAAATGGAAAACGTGAAATATATAAAGTAAGATATTTAGGATGTAGAAAAGAAAAAAAAAAGGCTAAAGGCGAAATTTAAAACAGGTTTGGTGTTATTTTTTGAGTTTGTTTTTTGTTTTGCTACACTCCTTTCATAGTTTTGACCTTTATTCCTGCTTAGATCCTCAAAAGGAAACACTACATATTTGATATTCCCTTTATCAAGGTAGATTTTCCAAAAGTTGAAGTAAAAGTACTGCTTAAAAGTAATACGGGCCGAGAAAAATTGGTCTGAGGGCCGCATTTCGCCCCTGGGCCACAGTTTGGACATGCCTGATGTAAATAATCATGGAAATAAGAAAGAAACGTAAAACTGTGTCCGAACGTTTTATCAGTTTTAGCGTCGGTACAAAATAAAATCAACATGAAAAATAAATACATAAATAATAATAAAAATAAAATTAATTAATTAATTAAAATGAAATAAAAATGAAAAAAAATAAAAAATAAAAAATAAAAATGAAAAAAATAAAATAAAAATAAATAAAATAAAAATGAAAAAAATAAAAAATAAAATAAAAATAAATAAAATAAAAATGAAAAAAAAATAAAAATAAATAAAATAAAAATAAAAAAATAAAAAAATTAAATAAAAATAAATAAAATGAAAAAGAAAAATATATATATATAAAATAAAAATAATTATTAATTTATTTCTAAATCACAAATCATTTCCCAGCTCTTTCAGTCGTCTGTCGTAAACCCTGAGAATGTGCGCTGAGTTATGGCGTTTAATGACAGTTTACCGCGGTGTGTCTGAGTACAGTCATCACGCCGTCCTTCGTCACGTCTCACCTCACACTTTAAACTCCTCTTCCTCATCGGCCTCATAATCACCGTTTATGTGCACGCTGCGGCGCACTTACACACTCAAACTAAACGTATTAACACTTTTTTAAACGAGGATTTTTACTTATATGTGACATTAACTATTAACGCAAACGTATTTAGATCAACTTGTTTACTTTTATCGTTTTGAAAATGCTAGTCACCCAAAACGACTTATTATTTACATGTTTTATACGTTTTCAGTTTTTCCTTTGCTCTCCGTGCTGACTCGCCCTCCTTCAGAGCGCTGTCATAACACAATCAGCGTGCATCGCATCAGGTTTGTGAAGTTGTAGTGTGTTGTTTTACATTATGGTTTTGAATGGAGGGAGCATGAGTGATGTCATCTTGTGGGCGGAGACTCGTACAGGCTGGTACTGCTAACTGTACGGAGGGTTTGGGGAGATGGTTAGGTTACTCGAGCATGCGTGGACGACGTCTAAACCCTCTTCAGGCGTGTTTTTGTTGAGGGAGCAGCGTTAGAACATGATAAAAAAGCTCCAAGACGTCACTTTTGCATAATACCCCCCCTTTAAACATCTAATATTAAACAACTCTGTCATTTATGGATATTATTTCCACAGTATTCATCTAAAACTGTGGTCCCCGTTACGCATTTGCTACCGGGCCGCAAAAAAAAAACAAACAGTAAATAATTCATCAGCGACCGCATCTTCTCCGACGTAACTTTCGCCCGTCCCCCATGACGCGATAATAAACTCGTTCGTAGAAATATAATGAAAATCCTGTCAGAAATCACCACAGAAATCCATTTGATAGAACGGTGAGTTTATTAAATCTGTGCTGGATCTGCTCATCTCCACGACGACGAATCACGTCAAAAACATCTGACACGACGGACAAAAGAGCCACAAGAGAGAAAATGAGCCAAAAACAAAGGGGAAAAGGCCGACAGAGGAGGCAGAAGAGGAGGCAGAAGAGGAGGCGGAAGAGGAGGCGGAAGAGGAGGCAGAAGAGGAGCCGGAAGAGGAAGCAGAAGAGGAGCCAGAAGAGGAGCCAAAAGAGCAGCCGGAAGAGGAGCCGGAAGAGGAGGCAGAAGAGGAACCGGAAGAGGAGCGAAAAGAGGAGCCGGAAGAGGAGCCAGAAGAGGAGGCAGAAGAGGAGCCTACGACCTCCAAGAAAAACAAACTAAATTTAACCGACACCAGGAGTCCTACTTAAAATATGGGTTTGTCTCTGCAGGTGAGTCTCACGTAACGAGAAACGTGAACGAGGCAACGAAACCTTCAAAACTAAGACTAAACACCCGCGATTAAAAAATAACCTTTCAGAGTTTCATTTTTTTTGGGAGTAAACCGAGCGAATCGAGCCCGTCTGTGCAACAAGAGGCTCAGCTGTTGGAGACGACGCAAATGACGTCGGGTTTAAACGTCGGTTTGAGGCGACATCTCTGCGGACGTCCTGGATGAAAATCAAGCCAGAACATCCTGAGCACGGAAAACCTCACTATCATTTCCAAAATCCTGTTCGCGTGAAGCGGAATTTTCTGCGGCGACGGCGACAGGACAAAATGACGGAGCCGACTGGACGTGATAAACAAATCTTTTTTACGCACTTAACTTATTTTTGCCATATTTGTCTGAAAATAAAACCTGTATTATTCTGGTCCGTGGTTGGGGATCCCTGCTCTTAAAGGTCTTAATAAAAAATAACTTTATAACGGCGTCTCACTGTAACAAGCAGCGCGTTTATTTTCACGTTTTTATCGCTGAAAAATGTTGATGAGACACTTTTGAACTTCACGTTTGACCCATAGTCTGTTTTTTTTTTTAAAGACGACAGCTCAGAGCTCCTGGTCCTGCTCAGGTCTGGTCCAAACATGAGCTGAACTTTATCATAAACTCCATAAATCTGCCACGGACTAAAGCCGCGCACCTGGAGAACGCCGAGGGAGGGTTTTTCTTTAAAGACAGAGCGATCCGGGCGAGACGGAGGTGACGGAGAGAATATTTACGCTTTAGGTCCATTAGAGTCGGATCAGAATAATAAACAGAAGAACTGAGACTCTGAAAGATCAGCCGCAGACGAGTAGAAAGAACATAAACACCAGACGAAGAGCTGGCCCTATCTCGCGCCGCCGCCCAGACCTGTGTTTTAAATCTGCGTAAACACGGTAACGGTTGAACGACGCCCTCGGTGGATGAGGTAATCCCCGTCTCCGCCGGTCTGCCCCAGGTCAGCTACGACTACAAGATCTCACCAGACGAAACTGCCGCAAGATGAAGCACAAAACGAGGAAAAATGAATTTAAAAATCACATCGTAGACTAAATGCGCGCGCTTTCGGCTCCATCGACTCTGGCTCCAATTCACTTTCTATTGAAAAACTGTGGCTGCTCTAACTTTACACTGTGATACATCCCAGTATTTCTCTTTTCCTACAGTGGCCATGAATCAAGATGTGAACTTTAACCTCCTAGGACCTGGCGTGCGTGGAAAACACATTTTGGGTTGACAATGCAAATTTTTAGAAGATGAAAAAGAACAGCAATAATTTAAAAAATGTTTAATTTAGAATATTTTTAAGAGCTGAGCTTAACAACTGGACTTCACCGATCACAACACCAAATTTATTATTGTTATGAATGTATTATTAATTATTATTATTATTATTATGAATGTATTATTTATTATTATTGTTATTATTATTATTATTATGAATTTATTATTATTATTGTTATGAATGTATTATTAATTATTATTATATTTTTAATTTTTCTCCTTTTTCTTCCCATCTATATTCTCTCTATATAAATATGTCTCTATTGATCCTGCTATTGACTGTCTTGAGCAACTGAAAATTAAATAAAAGGAGAATACTTAAAAATACAAATAAAAAAAATAATATTTTCAGGAGTGATTTTTTTTTTTTTTTTTTTTTGTAAAGTCACATATCTTCCTGCTCCTGTCCTCAGCTCTTCACATGAGCCACATTGTTCCAAGAGCCACAATTGTTGTTTCTCATTTTGGTTTTTGGACTCTTGGCTCTTAATAGTTCATGCAAATCATTATTCAAATGTTCTATCAAAATGATTAAAACGTAAACAACGAATGTCCTCAAACGTGACATCATTTTTCTCACAATTGTAAGGTATTTTCTAGCCGTGCAGCGCTACATCAAACTGTTATCTTGATGTACTAAGGCTAAGGTAAATAACAAGTGTCCACCAGGGGGCGCAGACCTATGGAATGTGTGGGGACTCATGAAGACGTTGTGCAGACCAGTGTGGATCTTATGAAGACGCCGTGCGGATTAGAAGAAGGGCCCTCCTCATACACCCACACTATAAAACCTGTCACGCGCACATTTCACGACTCTCTTCCATCTTTTCCGTAGAGTCCGTCGCTTCATTTTTCACTTTCACTTTTGACGTTATGTTTCAGTCTCTTGGTCCTAACAAAGAGAAATGAATAGAGCCACAAAAGATCTCGGGTCTCGGGAGGTTAATAACAGACAAATCAGGCGCCTTCTTTCCCGCGGTTGCCTTCTGCTAGCGTTAGCGACGGGTTTGATTGACAGTTGCTAAACGGGAAAGGGGCGTTAGCTTCATCAGCCTCGCTCCTGATTGGCTCTTTTGGTCGCTATGATGCACACGCGTCGATTTCCAAATACGGGGCCTGACCGCAGATTAGCCGCTATAACTGCTAGCGTCGATTAGCTTCGTTTGACTGGAGCTGAACGCTGTGGGCGGCGTCCGTGTGATCGCTCAGTCGTTCAGGTCTGATCCACGGCAAAAGACGAGGTTTAAATCTGTCACCTGAGCAGCGAAACGTCTTCACTCCTTCATTTGACAGATTTAATAAGTACAAAAATATTAAAATAAGTATAAAAATATAAGTGTAAAAATATTAAATAAAGTTCTGTTCTGTTCTCACTCTGACCTGACACCAACTGTATTCAAACATTCTTTCTTTCTTTCTCTCTACCTCCTCTCCTCTTCTCTCCTCTCCCGTCTCTCTCTCTCTCCTCTGCCGTTTCCTTCCCCTCTGTTCCTCTTTCTTCTCTCCCGTCTCTCCCTCCTTCTCTCTGTTCCTCTCCCCTCCCGTTTTCTCCCTCTCTCTCCTCTTCCGTCTCTCCCTCTCTTCTCTCCTGTCTCTCCCTCTGTTCCCCCCTCTCCTCTCCCATTTCCGCCCTCTCTCTGTTCCTCTCCCTGTTTCTCTCTCTCCTGCCCTCATCCGTCTCTCCCTCTCCCGTCTCTCCCTCTCTCTCCTCTTCCGTCTCTCCCTCTCCTCTTCTGTCTCTCCCTCGCTCTCTCCCTCTTCCTCTCCTCTTCCATCTCTCCCTTGCTCTCTGTTCCTCTCCTCTTCCGTCTCTCCCTCTCTTCTCTTCTGTCTCTCCCTCGCTCTCTCCCTGTTCCTCTCCTCTTCCGTCTCTCCCTCACTCTCTCTGTTCCTCTCCTCTTCCGTCTCTCTTCTCTTCTCTCCTGTCTCTCCCTCGCTCTCTCTGTTCCTCTCCTCTCCCGTTTCCTCCCTCGCTCTCTCCCTCTTCCTCTCCTCTTCCGTCTCTCCCTCTCTTCTCTTCTGTTCCTCTCCTCTCTTGTTTCTCCCCTCTCACCTGAGCAGTGAAACATCTTCACTCCTTCATTTGACAAATTTAATAAATATAAAAATATTAAAATAACTACAAAAATATAAGTGTAAAAATATTAAATAAAGTAAACCGGACAAAATTTTGAACTGAAATAATAAATTAATTTCTCATAAATGTGAAAATCTCGTCCCGTCTTGTTCCTTCCCTAATGACACAGAACCTGGAGTGAAACTGACACTTTTATTTTGAAAGAGTTCAGTCTAATTCTTCCAGATTAATCGCAATCGAATCGAAACTGCAGTTTGAATGGATTTAACAAATCACAAAAGCTCAAAGTTTGAAGCATCATTTCCGTCACAAACAACAAATTCTGCATAAAACATCTCGATCTGTCGTTTAGATCTGTACAAACATGTCCCTGTGTCAAAACTAAAAATAAAAAAAATCACAGTAAGATGTTTTTTGTTCAAATCGTGCACCTTGTTCATGTTTAAACTGATGTCTCGGCGACAGTCTGAACTCAGCTCGTCAAAAACTAAATAATAAAATAATAAATCTGTTTGTGAAGTTTGTTTCTGTTTCTTTTAGATCCTTTAAACCCTTAAACACAAACGTTCCCCCCTGACCCACTTTCTCCGACTGTGGTTTGGTGTTACATTTGACACGGTCCAGTCCTGACCCCAGCTCTGAGACGGGGCATCTGACTCAATCTCACTCGCATGCTAACGACAGGGACTGAACCAGGACTGAACCAGGTCTAAACCAGGTCTAAACTAGGTCTAAACCAGGATTGAGCGAGGACTAAATCAGGTCTAAAAGGCCTAAACCAGGACTAAACCAGGACTATCAAATTCTCAGGCTTTAGGCCACAACTGAAACATGGATCAGTTTCACAAAGGGGGAAATATCAGGTTCTGTTTTGAGTCTCAGAATCATCACAACTAAAATCAAGACTTTATTTTTACACAAGTGACACTTAGCCCTGGTTCAGTCCTGGTTCAGTCCCATTTTAGTCCTGGTTTAGTCCCGTTTTAGTCCTGGTTCAGTCCCGGTCAGTCCTGGTTCAGTCCTGGTTCAGTCCTGGTTTTGTCCTGTTCAGTCCTGGTTCAGTCCCGTTCAGTCCTGGTTTAGTCCTGGTTCAGTCCTGGTTTAGTCCTGGTTCAGTCCCGGTTCAGTCCCGGTCAGTCCTGGTTCAGTCCCGGTTCAGTCCCGGTCAGTCCTGGTTCAGTCCTGGTTCAGTCCTGGTTTTGTCCTGTTCAGTCCTGGTTCAGTCCTGGTTCAGTCCCGGTTGTCCTCTTTTCCGCTCTGTTCAGAGAGTTGCTCTTATAAACTCATCCTGGTGAGTCATGAGGATGTTCTGACTGCAAACGCTTTAAAATGAACTAGTCCTGATTTTCATGCTCTTAAGACAGTAAAAAGCCCTACACTGGAACATTCAAGGGAACGCAAAACATCTCCATGGAGACAGGCACATGACACCAGAAAAGTTCCATAATGCGTCTTTAGTAACAGTTTGCAGAGCTCATAGTCTTTTTCACTTCTGTCAAACATTACATTTGTTTTTCTCTTTCACTTTCTCTTTCACTTGTGTTCTGTCGTTCTTTCCTCTCGTCTTTCTAAGAGCAGCTTTAATGTTTGAGATTTTATCAGAGCATTTATCTCCTCATCTGAAACAGTCGGTCTGTTCTGTCCTCACTCTGACACCAACTGTATTCAAACATTCTTTCTTTGTCTCTATCTCCTCTCCTCTTCTCTCCCTCTGTTCCTCTCTCTCCTCTCCCGTTTCCTTCCCCTCTGTTCCTCTTTCTTGTCTCCCGTCTCTCCCTCCTTCTCTCTGTTCCTCTCCTCTCCCGTTTCCTCCCTCTTTCCTCTCCTCTTCATCTCTCTCTATTCTTTGCTGTCTCTCCCTCTCCTCTCCCATTTCCTCCCTCTTCGTCTCTCTCTATTCTCTCCTCTCCCTTCCCTCTCTCTGTTCCTCTCCCTGTGTTCCTCTCTCTCCTCTCCTGTTCCGTCTCTCCCGCGCTCTCTCTGTTCCTCTCCTTCTTCTGTCTCTCTTCTCCTCTCATCTCCCGTTTCCTCCCTCTCTCTCTTCTCTCCTCTCCCCTCTCCCATGTCCTCTCTCTCTCTTCTCCCTCTCTCCTCTCCCTCATATCCTCCCTCTCTCTTCTCCCTCTCTCCCATTTCGCTCCGGTGTCCTCCCTCTCTCCTCTCCCTCATGTCCTCCCTCTCTCCTCTCCCTCTCTCCTGTTTCGCTCCCGTGTCCTCCCCTCTCCCTCTCCCTCATGTCCTCCCTCTCTCCTCTCCCCCTCCTCTCCCTCTCTCCTCTCCTCTCTCCCTCTCTCCCCTCCCCCTCTCTCCCCTCCCTCTCCTCTCCCCTCTCCCTCTCCCCTCTCTCCCTCTCCCACTCTCCTCCCTCTCCCCTCTCTCCCCTCCCTCTCCCTCATGTCCTCCCTCTCCCTCTCTCCTCTCCCTCTCCCCTCTCTCCCTCTCCCTCATGTCCTCCCTCTCTCCTCTCTCTCTCCTCTCCCTCTCTCCCCTCTCTCTCTCTCCCCTCCCCCTCTCTCCTCTCCTCTCCCGTTTCGTTCCCGTTTCCGCTCTCGTTTGTGTGAGCTCATTACACATGGTTAGCTCATTAGCTTTAGCGCTGTGAGCACAAACAGAGGACACTGTTAGAGTTCACAAAACAAACATGATTTAATCTGACGTGTTCAGGAGAAATATGACATGTTCCACCTTCTTCTGCTGCCGATCTACAAAGGAACAGTGTGGAACATTTCCATTTTAAATTCAGAGTCCTTAGATACGAGGTAAACGTGTTCAAATCAAATAAAGCTTTTCCTCATAACAGTTTAACTCTGATTTATTATTACGCACAAAACAAACATCGGGCCTGATTGACACGTTGTTTATGTGATCATTTGGTTTTGTTTTTGTTTTGGTCCAATCAGAAAACAGAATGAGGGTCACATGACTCTCTCACACTGTCCCTTTAAACCAGGAGCGTCAAACTCAATTTCACCGAGCGCCACATCAGCAAAATGGTTCATCTCAAATTTGGAAAGATATAAAAAAAATATGTCTGTAACCGCGCAGCTCCTGATAAACACATTTTTTAATTTACCTCGTCGCGGGCCGCATTAAATGACACGGCGGGCAGCATTTGGCCCCTGTGCCTTGAGTTTGACACGTGCTTTAAACTGCACAAAAGTTAAAGTCGTTTTTTTAAAGTTAAACTCCCAGAAATGATCATGACCTTTGACCTTTTTCACAAATAAAATCACCAAAATAATCCCTGAGACACAGACGACTCCGCAGAGATAAACCTGTTTGTTGAGTTGGTGGCATAAAGGTGTGGCACTTTCTCTCTCACCCTCCCTCCATTTCCTCTCTTCTCTCATCCTTTCTCTCTCATCTTTTCTTTCCCCCCTCCTCCTTTCCTCCTGTCTATCTTTCACCATCCCACCCTCCATTTCCTTTCTTCTCTCATCTTTCCCTCTTTTCCTTCCCTCCTTTCCTGTCGTCTCTCATCCTTTCTTTCTCCCTTCCCTCCTTTCCACTAGTCTCACATCCCTCCTTACCTCTCTTATCTCATCCTTTCTCTCACCCTCTTTTCCCTCCCTCCATTTCCTCTCTTCTCTCATCCCTTCTCGCTCCCCCTCTCCTTTCCTCTCTCCTCGCTCCCTCTCTTTTCCCTCCGTTCTTTCGTCTCTTCTCTCTCGTCCTCTCTTGTCCCTCCGTTCTTTCCTCTCTCCTCGCTCCCTCTCTCCTTTCCCTCCGTTCTTTCCTCTCTCCTTTCCCTCCGTTCTTTCCTCTCTCCTCGCTCCCTCTCTCCTTTCCCTCCGTTCTTTCCTCTCTTCTCACTCCCTCTCTCTTGTCCCTCCGTTCTTTCCTCTCTTCTCGCTCCCTCTCTCCTTTCCCTCCGTTCTTTCCTCTCTTCTCACTCCCTCTCTCTTGTCCCTCCGTTCTTTCCTCTCTTCTCGCTCCCTCTCTCCTTTCCCTCCGTTCTTTCCTCTCTTCTCGCTCCCTCTCTCCTTTCCCTCCGTTCTTTCCTCTCTTTCTCTCAGTATAATGTTACAGTCACTAAAGTCACATCTGAAGAAGCTTTTGTTTGTTTCTGCCAGAGTGAAGAGCGTGCACGTGCGGAGGGGCGTGCACGTGCGGAGGGGCGTGCACGTGCGGAGGGGCGTGCACGTGCGGAGGGGCCTGAGGACAAACGATGACATCACTCAGTGAGAGCATCATTAGTGTGTTTAGTCTGAAGTCACAACATGAAACAGGACTAAAACAGGACGGAAGCAGGACTAAACCAGGACTGAAGCAGGACTGAAGCAGGACTAAACCAGGACTGAAGCAGGACTGAAGCAGGACTGAAGCAGGGCTGAAGCAGGACTAAACCAGGACTAAACCAGGACTAAACCAGGACTGAAGCAGGGCTGAAGCAGGACTGAAGCAGGACTAAACCAGGACTAAACCAGGACTAAACCAGGACTAAACCAGGACTGAAGCAGGACTGAAGCAGGACTGAAGCAGGACTAAACCAGGACTGAAGCAGGGCTGAAGCAGGACTGAAGCAGGACTAAACCAGGGCTGAAGCAGGGCTGAAGCAGGATTAAAACAGGACTGAAGCAGGACTAAAACAGGACTGAAGCAGGACTAAAACAGGACTGAAGCAGGGCTGAAGCAGGATTAAAACAGGACTGAAGCAGGACTAAAACAGGGCTGAAGCAGGACTGAAGCAGGACTGAAGCAGGACTGAAGCAGGACTAAAGCAGGGCTGAAGCAGGACTGAAGCAGGGCTGAAGCAGGGCTGAAGCAGGGCTGAAGCAGGGCTGAAGCAGGACTGAAGCAGGACTGAAGCAGGACTGAAGCAGGGCTGAAGCAGGGCTGAAGCAGGACTGAAGCAGGACTGAAGCAGGGCTGAAGCAGGGCTGAAGCAGGACTGAAGCAGGGCTGAAGCAGGGCTGAAGCAGGACTGAAGCAGGGCTGAAGCAGGACTGAAGCAGGACTGAAGCAGGACTGAAGCGGCCCCGTCACAGGGGCAGGTGTTGTGTGTTTACTTGTGAGTTACTCTTTAACCTGGACACTGCTCGGTGCTTCACATTTATCCTGTTTACACTGAAGGACCAGCGGCTCTGCCTGCACCTGCTCACGGGAGGGTCACCGGTTTGATCACCACATTTATCCTGTTTACAGTAGACACTATAGTTTTACATGTGCGCCTTCTGACGGGGGGGTTGCTGGTTTGATTTCCACTGTGCATATCATGACACAGACGGGGCATCTGGAGTAAAAATCTGACAAATCAACATGGAGACCCCAGTCAGATGAAAACAAAACCAGTGGAAACAAGACTTACAGTTACAACACGGAGAAATGACAAAAGTGCCATAGTGGGTAAAGCTTTTGCCCACCAACCAAAAGATCAGTCAGAGGAGCATTATTATTTTATTTTCTGATCTATGTTTTAATGTTTCCTCGTCACAAACAGACCTGGAGTTGTGTTTTGTTTTTGTTTTTGTTTCATTTACACCCGTTTAACACACAAACCCTGCCTCTCTCAACCTGAAAACACTCTGTTCCACCTTGTGATGTCATCGTGCGTCTCCCACCTGTGATTTTAAACGTCACTGTCCCTTTAAACATTTGACTGTGGCTCATTTGACTAAAGCTTTTGTTTCCTCAGCTCTGCCCTTTCATCCCTCCATCCCTTTCTCTTTCTGCAGACTTACGTAACGGAGGAGTGGGAGAGGGGGAGAGGGGAGGAGGAAAACGATGAGACGGTGAGGGAGGAGTGGGATGGGATAGGTGTGAAAGAGAGGAGTGAGAAAGGGGAGAAAAGAAAGAAAAATAAAGAGAAGAGAGGGGTTTAAGATGAAGGGAAGAGAGGGGAGAGGTGTGAGAGAAGCGAAAGAGTAGGAGCAAAAAAACGGCGGAGGAGGAGGGATGAGCGAAAGGAAGGAAGAGAGACAGAAAAGAGACAGAGAGATGAAAAAAGGGAGAAAACATAAAAAGGAAAGAGGGAAGAGAGTGGGAAGTGAGAAGAAAAGAGAGGGAGAGAAAAACAGAGAGGGGGAGGAAAGTGGAGGAATAGATGTAGAAGAGAGAGTGGCAGAGAAGAGAGGGGAAAGGGAGACGGAGAGGATAGAGAGAGGTGGGGGAGAGATAGGTGTGAAAGAGAGGAGTGAGAAAAGGGAGAAAAGATAGAAAAATAAAGAGAAGAGAGGGGTTTAAGATGAAGGGAAGAGAGGGGAGAGGTGTGAGAAGCGAAAGAGTAGGAGCAAAAAAACGGCAGAGGAGGAGGGATGAGCAAAAGGAAGGAAGGGAGACAGAAAAGAGACAGAGAGATGAAAAAAGGGAGAAAACATAAAAAGGAAAGAGGGAAGAGAGTGGGAAGTGAGAAGAAAAGAGACGGAGAGAGACAAAAACAGAGAGAGGGGGAGGAAAGTGGAGGAATAGAGAGAGTGGGAGAGAAGTGAGAGGGGAGAGAGAGAGACGGCGAGAGAGGGGGATGGGAGTGACAGCTGTGAGAGAGGAAGGAAGTGGAGCTGAAGATAACTCGACCCTGACCATGAGCCCGACTCTGATCCTGACTTTGTTTTGAACCTGAGCGGAAACAGAAAGAGCCACAGATTTGATTAGATGTTCCTTTTCACACAAGGATATGTCATTTATGTTACATAAGAGAGGAGTCGAACGCACAACCTGCAGGAGAACACACACACACACACACACACACACACACACACAGAGGTCAGGGGTCGAACCCACAACCTGCAGGAGAACACAGAAACACACACACACACACACACACATACAGAGGTCAGGAGTCGAACCCACAACCTGCAGGACAAACACACACACACAGAGAGGTCAGGAGTCGAACCCACAACCTGCAGGAGAACACAGAAACACACACACAGAGAGGTCAGGAGTCGAACCCACAACCTCCCCATTAAGAGGAGACAGGATAACCGCACAGGCCGCTCACAGATCAGGAGTTTAACCCACAACCTTTTGTCCTTTTGTCCTTTTGTCCTTTTGTCTGGTGTTTGGTTCAGAGCCAGAGAATCCTCCAACAAAACAATTTACTGCACAGAGAGAAGAGCAGCAACACAGGGACAGGCCTGGTCCAGACCTGGTCTAGTCCTGGTCCAGACCTGGTCTAGTCCTGGTCCAGACCTGGTCTAGTCCTGGTCCAGACCTGGTCTAGTCCTGGTCCTGGTCCAGACCTGGTCTAGTCCTGGTCCTGGTCCAGACCTGGTTTAGTCCTGGTCCTGGTTCAGACCTGGTCTAGTCCTAGTCCTGGTCGAGACCTGGTCCAGATCTGTCTGGGCATGTTTTATGTTTTCAAAACTTTACAGTTGAGAAAGTTTGAGAGTTTAGGCTCAAAGTAACAAGACATGAGGAACGTCTGGACCTGGAACTAAACCAGGACTGAACCAGGTCTAAACCAGGACTGAACCAGGTCTAAACCAGGACTGAACCAGGTCTAAACCAGGTCTAAACCAGGTCTAAACCAGGTCTAAACCAGGTCTAAACCAGGACTGAACCAGGTCTAAACCAGGACTGAACCAGGTCTAAACCAGGTCTAAACCAGGTCTAAACCAGGTCTAAACCAGGACTGAACCAGGTCTAAACCAGGTCTAAACCAGGACTGAACCAGGACTGAACCAGGTCTAAACCAGGTCTAAACCAGGTCTAAACCAGGTCTAAACCAGGACTGAACCAGGTCTAAACCAGGTCTAAACCAGGTCTAAACCAGGTCTAAACCAGGACTAAACCAGGTCTAAACCAGGACTTGTCTCTGTCACTTGTGTTGATTCTGTGGGTTGTTTTGTTCCTGAGCCTCATTTGTTCTGTGTGATTGTTCTTCCTCCTCTTCTCCTCTTCCTCCTCTTCTCTTCCTCCTCTTCCTCCTCTTCTCTTCCTCCTCTTCTCCTCTTCCTCCTCTTCTCCTCTTCCTCCTCCTCTTCTTCCTCTTCCTCCTCTTCTCCCTCTTCCTCCTCTTCCTCCTCTTCTCCTCTTCCTCCTCTTCCTCCTCTTCCTCCTCTTCTCCTCTTCCTCAGAGGAGGTGGAGTCTCGTGATATTTGTGAGTTCAGGACAGAGCAGCTCTGAGGTTTGTGCGGAGGCCAAAAGTGAAACGAACCAAAACAAACAACAAGGACAAACTTCAGCCCGTTTCAGCGTCAGCCCGGGAGTCGAACCAGGGACCTTCTCACCCGCGGGCAGCACCAGAGCTTTAGATCACGTTTGTTTGGAGCCTCGGAGCGTTCAGGAAGTCACTCCAGGAAGTTTGTTATTTCAATAAAACATAATTAGAACAACAGGAAACAATAAACTAGAGACAAGAAAAGAGAGTTACATAAGAGGACAGAGAGAAGAGGAAGAGGAGGAGGAGGAGGAGAGAGCACAGAGGAAGAGGAGCAGAGAGGAAGAGGAGCAGAGAGAAGAGGAAGAGCAGAGAGCACAGAGGAAGAGGAGGAGGAGGAGAGAGCACAGAGGAAGAGGAACAGAGAGGAAGAGGAGCAGAGAGGAAGAGAGAGCAGAGAGGAAGAGTAGAGAGGAAGAGGAACAGAGAGCACAGAGGAAGAGGAGTAGAGAGGAAGAGGAGCAGTTTACATCATTTACGACAGAATCAAATCATCTCTAAAAACCTACAAATATTTATATTTATTGTTGATCTCAACTCCAGTTTCCTGTGTCTCTTCTCTCTTCCTTCTCTCTCCTCTTCTCCCTCCCTCCCTCCTTCTTTCTTCCCTTTCTCTCCCTCCTCTTCCTTCTCTCTTCCCTGTCCCTCTCTTCCCTCTCTCCTGTCTCTCTCCCTCCTCTCTTCCCTCTCTCCTGTCTCTCTCCCTCCTCTCTTCCCTCTCTCCTGTCTCTCCCCCCCTCTCTGTCTCTCTCCCTCCTCTCTTCCCTCTCTCCTCTTTCTCCCCTCTCTCTCCCTCCCTCTCTCAGTTTGATCTGTCGTTCTTTTAAGTGACATATTTATTTATCTCAAATTCTTTCTCATGGGACAAATCAGTCAACCATCGTTTATTTAATGACTTCATATCAGAAGAACTCTCTCTCTCTCTTTTTATATCCCTTCTTTCCCAGTCTCCCTCTCTCTTTCTCACTTCCGATCTCCTCTCTCCATCCTCTCTCTCTCTATATCCTCATATCCTCTCTCTCTCTCTCTGCCTCTCTTTTCATGAACCCCTTTCACTTCCTCTCTCTCCCATTCTCCCTCCCCTCTTTCTCTCTCTCTTACCCTCTTTTTCTCCTCTTCTGGATCATCTCTTTTTGTCGTCTTTCTCTAAACTTTCCCTCTCTCTCTTCTCCCTCTCTTTAACACTCACTTTTACCTCCAGAGACACCTAAGGGGGCGGGGCCTTATCTCTCTGTCCCCCTCTTCCTTA
Organism: Periophthalmus magnuspinnatus; assembly: GCF_009829125.3. Lineage (NCBI taxonomy): Eukaryota > Metazoa > Chordata > Actinopteri > Gobiiformes > Gobiidae > Periophthalmus > Periophthalmus magnuspinnatus. The sequence continues at coordinate 3,779,861 of NC_047146.1, forward strand.
TCCCGTTCTCTATCCATCCCTCCATCTCCCTCTTCCTCTCTTCTTTCATGCTCCCTCCTTCCTCCTCTCTCTCTATATTTAACCGTTGTGCAGGTTGTGGCCTGTTCGTGTGAAAACCTTTGGCCCTCCTCTCTCTCCCTCTCTCTCTCCTCTCCCTCCGTTCTCCTCCCTCTCTCTATGAATATTGCACATGCATCTCTCCCTCCTTCCACCCAACTCTCTTCCTCCCTTTTCTTTCTCTCTTTCCTTCCATTTGTCCATATCAAATGCCTTGTCTCTCTCTCTATCCCTCTGTTCTTCTCGACTTCTTTCCCTCTCTCCGTCTATAATAAATGATCGCACAGGTTGGAGCAGGTCTCTCTCTCTCTTCGCTCACTTCACCCTCTCCTTTCTCCTCCCTCTCTCTCTCCTTCCTTCTCTCCGTATTAAATAATCATGCAGGTCGGAGCAGGTCTATTCGCCTTCTCTCCTCTTCTCTCTCTCTGCCTCTCTCCTCTCCTCCCTCCCTTCCCTTCTCTCCGTCCATATCAAACGATCACACGGGTCGGTGCAGGTCTATTCCCCCTCTCCTTTCTCTCACTCTCCCCCTCTGTCCTTCCTCTCTCTCCTCCTCTCTCCCTCCCTCCTCCCCCCATCTGTATCAGACACAGGTCAGAAGCAGGTCTACTGGCCCTCTCTTCCTTCTCTCTTTCCTCTCTCATCTCCTCCCTCCCCCCTCCTCTTCCCTTCCCTCCATCTGTATCAGACGCAGGTCGTTGCAGGTCTATTCCTCTTTCTCCCTCCTCTCTCTTCCCTCTCTCCTCTCCTCCCTCCCCCTCTCTTCCCTCCGTCTCTCTCAAACGCGCAGGTCGGAGCAGGTCTATTCCTCTTTCCTCCACTCCCTCCCCCTCTCTTTCCTCTCCTCCGTCTCTCTCAAACACGCAGGTCATTGCAGGTCTATTCCTCTCTCTCCTCTCCTCCCTCTCTTCCCTCTCTCCTCTCTTCCCTCTCTCCTCTCCTCTCCTCTCCTCTCTTCCCTCCGTCTCTCTCAGTTTCAGGTCGGAGCAGGTCTATTCCTCTTCCTCCCTCCTCTCTCCTCTCCTCCCTCTCTCCTCTCCTCTCTTCCCTCTCTCCTCCCTCCTCTCTTCCCTCTCTCCTCTCTCAGTTGCAGGTCGTAGCAGGTCTATTCCTCTTCCTCCCTCCTCTCTTCCCTCTCTCCTCCCTCCTCTCTTCCCTCTCTCCTCTCTCAGTTGCAGGTCGTAGCAGGTCTATTCCTCTTCCTCCCTCCTCTCTTCCCTCTCTCCTCCCTCCTCTCTTCCCTCTCTCCTCTCAGTTGCAGGTCGTAGCAGGTCTATTCCTCTTCCTCCCTCTCTCCTCTCTTCCCTCTCTCCTCTCAGTTGCAGGTCGTAGCAGGTCTGAGGCGTTGGTATTGGCCTACAGCAGATCTCAGACGTGCTCGGTCCGATCTCACCTCGTAAAGTTCAGACGTCAGCTTCACTTTAAAGACGCTCAAATATAATTTACTCTGACAAATAAACCCATTGTGACCAAAAACAACTTCAGGCAAACGTGGAAGTAAAAGAAAAGACACCGGCGAACCCTGCACTTTAGACCTGTGCGTTATGAAAAAGACGGAAATAAGGGCATCGGAAATCAGACGTGAACTGATCCTAAAATGAGTATCAATACTAGACATTTGAGCAAAGAACCGATACTGAAAAAGTCAGAAATGAACCTTTCCCCAATATCGACAGAATGATCTTGAGCCGAATTAGAACAAACACTGAAATGATTCTAGAAATGAAGGTATTTGCAGTTTAAAAACACAGTGGAGCACTTCCTGTATCACATGATGACATCACAAGGTGGAACAGAGCGTTTTCTGTTTGAGAGAAGAACTCAGCCTAAATATGAACAGCTCCAGGTCTGTTTGTGACGAGGAAACGGAGAATAAAGTAACACGAGCCGTTTGGAGCAGCGTCGAACCTGCACATGTGTCAAACTCAGGCCCGGGGGCTAAATCTGGCCCGCGGTGTAATTATATTTGGCCCGTGAGATCTTATCAAATGTGCGTTAGAGCTGGCCCGCCGGTATATAACACATGCACCACTAATACTACAAATCCCAGAATGCTTTGCTGGTTTCTTTTCATTAGCGACCAAGCTACTAGTCACCTCGGCCAAATTAATTCCACTTCTCCAGAAAAAACGGCCAAACGAAAGATAGAAAACCGGAGCTTTAAAGACAGGACGGAGGAAGATTTATAAAAAAAAAAAAAAAAAAAAGTAAATTAATAAATGCTACTGATGTCTTTTATTTTCAATTTAATTTCTTATATGTTTGTGATCTCAAGCTTGAGTTGTTCCAGATTTTGTGTTTAAGCAAATTTTGAATGTTTAGGCAAATCAGGTTTGACACGCCCGTTTAGCTAATCACACGAGACCGTCGTTACACGAGACGAAAAAAAGAAAATGTTTGGGTTAGTACGAACATTTAAGACCAAAATGACGAGTCTGACAGCAACAGGTACAGAGAGAGAGGACACGGTTTTTCAATAGAAAGTGAATTGGAGCCAGATTCGATGGAGTATTGCGCCCGTCCACGCTCAGATCGTGTTTGTAAACGTAGCAGCTAGCATGTTAGCGCTGTCCATTTATATAAACAGCTATTTTGTATAAAAAGTAGAAGAAAATATATCAATGCTGAGGAAAAAAGGAACAATCGTGAATGAAAAAACATAAACTGAAGTGATAAACGCCTCTGCGGTGGCTCCTCTTTGGCTCCTCCCCCTCAGCGTTTGACTCGTTCTAGAGGAGCCGCCCGGAGCTAAAATCACAATCTACACCATCTACAAATCTGATCGGAGTAAACAAAAGAAACACAGCGCAAAAAAAACCAAAAAAAACAGCTCTATTATAACTCTGTACGTATCTGAGCCAAAACTGCACTTACAGGACGACACCAGCAGGGGGAGTTCTTGCAAAAACAGCTATTTATGCAGAAAAAAAGCAGGAAACGGTGGATTTATATAAAGACTTGCGTGTCAGATGCCCTCCCTCTGCGTCCATGGGCTTTTTTAAACCAGAAAAAAGGGGATTTTTTACTGTAAACAGAGTCACCTCTCCGCAGACCTGACCTGTAACCTGTGTAACATGAATGACTAACACGCTGTGGAACATTCTTGGCAAAGGAACAACATGTAACGGACACTCCACCTGAAAGATTACGTAATATATCTTTAAATAAACTTGCTAAATACACTAAACTGAACTGGTTGGACCTAACTTTGCCCACTCACCAGAGGGTTTCTAGTTCAAACCTTGTACATATTTCCCGCTCTAGTTACTGTAATGTGGGTGGTTGACACAGGAAGGGCATCTGATGTAAAATAAGTATAACCCAAGTTGATTTGAGTGCATTGTGGTTGTTTTTTTGTTTTGTTTTTTTTTTGTTTTATTGGACTTTTGCAGAAGGAGAGAATGAACTAATACATGAAAGATCTGGACTCGTTTAAAAAAAAAAAAGCTGCGACTTCCTCCTCTCTGTTCCAACTTCACACAAAAAGAAAAAAAAGAAAAAAAAAACAACATTCAAGTTTGGAGTGAGCGATTTAAGCTACAGCGTTGGCAGCTTTTTCCACACAATAAGATCTATGGAGACGCAGGGAGGGCATCTGACACAGGGACATTTCAGAAGATGCATGTAGAGATTTAAGCTACAGGGTTAACAGCTTTTTACACATAATAAGAAACAATGGAGACGCAGGGAGGGCATCTGACCCACAGAGAGGAAAGCACAGGGACATTATTGGGAGCATTTTGTATTGTCTGACAGTTCTGTTTTTAGACACTTTTTTTGATAAGACTTTGGTCAGATTGTGCTCAGTGAAATGGACATTGTTTTATGCGTTTCCTGTTTACGACTCTCAAAGCCCGAGCGTTTAGAGCGTGTCCGAAGCTGAGGCTGAAGCTGGAGCGAGGAGGGCGACGCTGGTCAGTGCGGGACGGGAGACGGCGGGGAATAGTCCTGGTTTAGTTCTCGGTTGGACTAAGATCAGTCTGTGTCCACGTGTTTAGTCCTGGTTCGGTCCTGGTTCGGTCCTGGTTCAGTCCTGGTTTAGTCCTGGTTCAGTCCTGGTTTAGTCCTGGTTTAGTCCTGGTTCAGTCCCTGTTCAGTCCCTGTTCAGTCCCGGTTCAGTCCCGGTTCAGTCCCGGTTCAGTCCCGGTTCAGTCCTGGTTCAGTCCCGGTTCAGTCCTGGTTCAGTCCTGGTTTAGTCCTGGTTTAGTCCTGGTTCAGTCCTGGTTCAGTCCTGGTTCAGTCCTGGTTCAGTCCTGGTTTAGTCCTGGTTCAGTCCTGGTTCAGTCCCGGTTCAGTCCCGGTTCAGTCCCGGTTCAGTCCTGGTTCAGTCCTGGTTCAGTCCTGGTTCAGTCCTGGTTTAGTCCCGGTTCAGTCCTGGTTCAGTCCTGGTTCAGTCCTGTTTCAGTCCTGGTTTAATTCTGAGCACTTTTTCCACTGAGCTGAAGGTTGTCGGTTTGAATCCCGCTCATTTATTTAATTCCAGGTGAAAGTCTAACAGCTGAACTCCTGTCGCCCCAGTTTAATTCCGTACTGTGGAACATTCCTGGCACACGTCTGTGGAGCTGGTTGCCCCGGTGCGTTCCTCGTTTATGTCCTTGGCTCATCTCAGATTCTGACACAGTGAAAACTCGATGATGGATTTGTTTATGTGGTTTGAGATGAAAGTGACGACAGACACTAAATAAACATATCACAGTGCGCCAGATGCCCTCCCGCCCTCCAGTATCACAGTGCGCCAGATGCCCTCCCGCCCTCCAGTATCACAGTGCGCCAGATGCCCTCCCACCCTCACATATCCTCCTTAACATTCGACTCAATATAGAACCAGGACTAGACCAGGACTGAACCAGGACTAAACCAGGACTGAACCAGGACTGAACCAGGACTGAACCAGGACTAAACCAGGACTGAACCAGGACTGAACCAGGACTAAACTAGGACTAGACCAGGACTAGACCAGGACTAGACCAGGACTAGACCAGGACTAGGCCAGGACTAGGCCAGGACTAGGCCAGGACTAGACCAGGACTAGACCAGGACTAGACCAGGACTAGACCAGGACTGAACCAGGACTAAACCAGGACTGAACCAGGACTGAACCAGGACTGAACCAGGACTAAACCAGGACTGAACCAGGACTGAACCAGGACTAAACTAGGACTAGACCAGGACTAGACCAGGACTAGACCAGGACTAGACCAGGACTAGGCCAGGACTAGGCCAGGACTAGGCCAGGACTAGACCAGGACTAGACCAGGACTAGACCAGGACTAGACCACGACTAGACCAGGACTAGACCAGGACTACACCAGGACTAGACCAGGACTAGACCAGGACTGAACCAGGACTAAACCAGGACTGAACCAGGACTGAACCAGGACTGAACCAGGACTAAACCAGGACTGAACCAGGACTGAACCAGGACTAAACTAGGACTAGACCAGGACTAAACTAGGACTAGACCAGGACTAGACCAGGACTAGGCCAGGACTAGGCCAGGACTAGACCAGGACTAGACCAGGACTAGACCAGGACTAGACCAGGACTAGACCAGGACTAGACCAGGACTAGACCAGGACTAGACTAGGTCTTCCTGAGTGTTGCAGAGTAAATCGTGTCTGTTCTTTCTCTAACTGCACCTTTAGATTTGTGTCTGGACTTGGGCCAATGGGAGCGTCGCTCTCACACTGATATTAAACCTACAAACACAATCTGCACCTCAGCAGATTATGAGGTTTAGACCTGGTTCAGTCCTGGTTTAGACCTGGTTTAGGCCTGGTTTAGGCCTGGTTTAGGCCTGGTTTAGGCCTGGTTTAGGCCTGGTTTAGGCCTGGTTTAGACCTGGTTTAGACCTGGTTTAGACCTGGTTTAGACCTGGTTTAGTTCTGGTTTAGTTCTGGTTTAGTTCTGGTTTAGTCCCTGTTTAGACCTGGTTTAGTCCCTGTTTAGACCTGGTTTAGTCCTGGTTTAGTCCCTGTTTAGACCTGGTTTAGTCCCTGTTTAGACCTGGTTTAGTCCTGGTTTAGTCCCTGTTTAGACCTGGTTTAGACCTGGTTTAGTCCCTGTTTAGTCCTGGTTTAGACCTAGTTTAGTCCTGGTTTAGACCCGGTTTAGTCCCTGTTTAGACCTGGTTTAGACCTGGTTTAGTCCCTGTTTAGACCTGGTTTAGTAGTTTGCAGATTACAGTAAAGTTCCAGCATTGCTGTGGCAGAGTGGTTATCCTGCCTCTGGGTCAGGAGGTTGTGGGTTTGAGTCCCTGTCTCTGGGTGTGTGGCAGAGTGGTTATCCTCGGGTTGTGGGTTTGAGTCCCTGTCTCTCTGGGTGTGTGGCAGAGTGGTTATCCTCGGGCTGTGACACGCCCACATTCAGAGTGAGGTTAAAGTGAAACTCACCTCAAACACACGAGGAAGAACTCGAGTACTTCAGTACTTCATCATGAACTCTCCAAAAACTACATTAATATTTCACACTTTGTTCAAACTTCTAACACGAAACATATTTAAATCATGTTACTTTTTATTACTACTGCAAATACTACCATTACTGCTCCTACCAAGTACTACTACAACTACTATTGCCAATACTTCTACTGCTATGACTAGCTACTACTATAACTACTACTGCCAAGTACTACTTCAAGCACTACTATTACTACTACAGCAAATACTACTATTACCACTACCACCAAGTATTAATACGGCTACTACTATTGCAACTACTACAACTATTCCTACTGCAAGTACTACTACAAGTTCTACTATTACTATTACACACTACTACAACTGCTACTACTGCTATTGGTGCCACTATTATGACTGACTTCTACTACTACTACTACTACTACAGATATATAGTGTAAACATATAAACATGTTTTGTAAGTTTCATTTTTGCACCTCTGAGTCTCCCATCTCCTCGCTCTCTGTGCTAAGCCCCTCCCCCTTCAGAGCGCAACCACAACACAATGAAAATAATGAGACTACTGCACATCACACCAGGTTTATGAAGTCGTAGTATACAGTTTTATATCATGTTTTTGTATATTTATTGGAGAGTTGTCGTGTGAGCGCACGGGTGACATAGACTTGTGGGTGGAGCCTCGTACAGCGCCGTACCGCTAATGTACGACATCTAAAACCTCTTCAGGATCGTGTTTCTGCTCTGATTTTGGGCTCTACAAAGATTTTAAATTGAAATTCGCCGGGGCAACGAGCTGCAGATTTACTCGTTTTTATTTTTGACGTAGTAAAAGTATCGGCGCAGTGCAGTGGGCGGGGACAGGGGGTAGGTGAAAACAGGACTTTTCTAAGCACTAAAGCCTCAGATACAGAACAATCTAAATCCAGCTCCATGGACACACCGTTTGAACCGTCTCGTCTCCATGGAGATAGAGAAGTTTAATGCCATACTGCGTAACATTCCGGACGAAGCGGCTACATTTCCACGGAGACAAGCGGAACCTTTGAGCAGTAAAGTTCTGTAGTGCAGCTTTAGTTTAGCCCTGTGTTCAGTCTAATAATAATGTGGAGGTGTGTCCCTGAGTCAAAGACACACACTCAGCAAATAAAGGAGGGACACATTCTACTGGACGACCTCACTCTCTCTCTCCTTCTCTCTGTCCCTCCCTTTCTCCTTCTGTCTCCTTCCTTTTCTCCCTTTCTCCTTCTCTCCTACCGTTTCTCCTTCTCCCTTTCCTTCTCTCCTTCTCCCTTTCCTTCTCTCCTTCTTCCCTTTCTATCCTCTATCTCTTTTATACTCTCTTCCTGCTCCCATTCCCTTTCTCTTTCTCTCTCTATCACCCGCTTTTCCTTCTCCCTTTCCTTCTCTCCTTCTCTCTCCTCTCTCTCTATCTATCCTCTACCTCTTTTATACCCACCTCTCTTCCTCTCTCCCATTCTCTTTCTCTCCATCTCTTTCCCTCACTCCTCCCCTCCGTTTTCTCTCCCAACTTTCTCTTTCCTTCCCTCTTTCTTTCTCACTGACTTAAGTTTCTCTCTTTTCTCAATTCTCTATCCCTCTCTCTCCCTTTATTCTCTCTTTCCCTCTCTTCTCCCCCGCTCTCTCACTCCTCTCTATCTTCTGCCACTTCCTCTATCCTTCCCTCGCTCTCATTTCTCCCTCTGTGCCCCTTCTCTCCATTCTTGATATCCCTTGTTCTCATCCTCTCTACCTCCCCCTTTCTTCCCCCTCTGCCTCAGTCCTTCTCCCCTCTTTCTTTCTTATTCCAGCTCTCTTTCTCACTCTCTCCGTCCCCTTCTTTCTTCCTGTCCCTCACTTTATCTGATCTTCTCTCGTCTTTCTTCCTCTTCCTCTTTTCCTAACCCTCCCCTCTTCCCTCTCTCCCTCCCTCCTCTCTTTTCCTCTCTCCTTCTGACTCCCCCTCTTTCTTTCTTTCTTTCTTTCTCTCCTTCTCTCTCTCTTAACCCTTTTTAACCTCTCATTTTTTTGCCTCGAGAAAAAGTCACCAAATCCTGTCTGTGTCTGAGCAGATCTGTTCCCACACACGCCCAAATACTGCAAATACTACAACTAGTACTACTGCAAATACTACAACTACAAATACTACAACTGCAAATAGTACTACTGCAAATACTACAACTGCAAATAGTACTACTGCAAATACTACAACTGCAAATACTACAACTGCAAATTGTTCTGCTGCAAATAGTACTACCGCAAATACTACTATTACCACTGTTATCAGGTACTATGACCGCTACTACTATTGGTGCAACTACTATGACTAGGTACTACTGCAAGCACTACTACAAGTACTACTATTACTATTACAACTACTACTACTACTACTACTACTACTGCTATTACTGCTATTACTATAATTAGCTACTACTACAACTACTACTACTGCAAGTACTACTATTAAAAGTACTACTAACTACTACGGCAAGCACTACTACAGGTACTACTATTACTATTACTATTACAACTACTACTACTACTACTACTACTACTGCTATTGCTACTACTGCTATTACTATAATTAGCTACTACTACAACTACTACTACTGCAAGTACTACTATTAAAAGTACTACTAACTACTATGGCAAGCACTACTACAGGTACTACTAATACTATTACAACTACTATGACAACAACAACAACTACTGCAAATACTCCTATTACCACTAACACCAAGTACTACTACTGCTGCTACTGTTATTAGTGCTACTACTATGACGAGCTGCTACTTCAACTACTAATACTGCAAGTACTGCTATTACTAATAAAACTACTACTAACATTACTACTACTACTATATCTGCTACTACTGCAAATACTACAAGTCCTACTACTACTGCTACTGGTGCCACTATTCTAACTAAATACTACCACAAGTACTACTACTACTACTACTACTACTACTACTACTACTACAGATATAAAGTATAAACAGCCCTTGAGGTAAACTGTCTGCGTCTAATTCTAAAGTGTTATACAGTTTGATAATCAGGAAGTGTGTATTAGCATGCTAGTTATTGTAAACTCTGTTAAACTCAGATGTGAAAAGCTCTTCTAAACTCATCGTGGTGAGTATTTAGGATGTTCTGAGGAATAACGTTGGACCAGAGCGTGTGTAAAGCCGTGTATTTAAAGTCTAACCTGTAATCTTTGTGTTACTGTTCCTATTGTGTGGCCCCGCCCCCTCCGTCGCACTGGCTGTAATCAGATCCTCCATTCACACACACAGGGGTAACTAAAGCCGCACTCAGGAGCTTTGCGGGCCTGTCCGACCGGTTTGGACCTGAGCGTGATAATAAGTGTGTGGAGGATCCCGTGTGTGTGGTAACCGCGGCGACACACCCTGTCTGCTGAAGCTCCTCCCCCAAAGCGCCACATGCTACACGCTACAAGAACAAGAAATAAACACAGACCGATGTGTGTGGAGTCGATTAATCGGTGATGGAGTCTCAGTCGAGTATTATATTTTGATTTTAAGGGTTGATCTGGGATGAGCAGAAAGACGTGAATGAGCTGAAGATTTTTTGGTGTTTATCTGTAAAAAGTCAGATTAAACTCATGATTCACAAGATTAATCTGAGGAGAGAAAGAGCGAGAGTATCGTGGACTAAACCAGGTCTAAACCAGGTCTAAACCAGGTCTAAACCAGGTCTAAACCAGGACTAAACCAGGTCTAAACAAGGTCTAAACCAGGTCAAAACCAGGACTAAACCAGGTCTAAACCAGGTCTAAACAAGGTCTAAACAAGGTCTAAACCAGGACTAAACCAGGTCTAAACCAGGTCTAAACAAACTCTAAACCAGGTCTAAACCAGGACTAAACCAGGTCTAAACCAGGTCTAAACCAACTCTAAACCAGGTCAAAACAAGGTCTAAACAAGGTCTAAACAAGGTCTAAACCAGGTCTAAACAAACTCTAAACTAGGTCAAAACCAGGACTAAACCAGGTCTAAGCAAGGTCTAAACCAGGTCTAAACCAGGTCTAAACCAGGTCTAAACCAGGTCTAAACCAGGTCTAAACCAGGTCTTTTTCATTATAGTAGTTTGCAGCTCGCCCCCTGTGGGTGGACTCTTGTCAGTGCAGTTTGGGGCAGACACATGTAAACAGTTCTGAGAGCTTTGGCCACGCCCCCTTTTAGTCGACTTACAGCACTAGTGTAAACAGACTCTCCACAGATCTGACCTGTAACTTGTCCTGGTGGAGTCACCCGCATCCAACTACGGTTTAATGCCACACTGCGGAACATTCCAGACAAAGCAAAGCCTCATTTAAGTATGATTTGTGGGAAAAAAGGATGTCATAACAGCTTTAAAACGATGTTGTCATAAAGTAAAATCATAAGCGTGTAATGATCTATCGATACTTTGCTGGGAGTGTGATGCTAACAGGAGGCACCGCTCTGTCTGAAGCTCTGATACTCAAGTTAAGACTTTAATCTGAGCTTTGTTTTCACACAATCTGACTTAGAACTACAACAGGCGAGCTGCTTTGTGCCGTCCCTCTCAAATAACATCACAGCCACAAACTAGCTAGCATTAGCATTAGCATTAGCCAACACTTGTTCACTTTTTTCGCTCTCACTTTTTCATTTTTCAGTAGTGCAAACAGAATACACCTTAAACATTCTGGCAGTGTTTGCTAACGTGTGCATTATGTCTACGGCTGAACATTCCGCCATAGACACATATGTAGAACACCCCCGGCCTGACATCACTACAGAGTCAGTATCAATTAACTCAGGCTCCAACAATGAATCGACTAATCTTAACTAGTCCAATAAACACTAGAAACAAACGTTTAACCGTGGAACATTTCAGGCAAAAATCACATCACCATGGCAACAAGCAGGTGCCAGCCCCTCCCATAGGAAAAGTTACGCAGTGCAACTTTAAAATCCATAAAAATAACCAACTTAATCAAGTTAAACGAGTGAAAAAGTGAACGATGAATGTCTCAAAATGATTCAAAGGGAAAGCAGAGCAATAACACAACAGGTACTCTTTAAGGTACTCTTTAAGGTACTCTTTAAGGTACTCTTTAAGGTACTCTTACTTGAGGAGTACTTTTCCCAAATGCTTTTTTACTTTTACTCAAGTCATATCTTGGACCACTACTTTGTACTTGTACTTGAGTAATAGTATTGTGCTGTACTCCTCCACCCTCAGAGTAGTACTGCTGTGCTCCTCCACCCTCAGAGTAGTACTGCTGTACTCCTCCACCCTCAGAGTAGTACTGCTGTACTCCTCCACCCTCAGAGTAGTACTGCTGTACTCCTCCACCCTCAGAGTAGTACTGCAGTTCTCACCTGGAAGATGAGTACTTTGAAGTGGTTCCTCTTGAGCAGGTGCGCGTGGTTGTTCTCCAGGCGCTTCACCTGCACGGCCTGCTTGTCCAGCCGCTCCTTCACCTCCTTCACGCCGCCGTTCATCTTCCGGGAGCGCTCCAGGAGTTTGTTGACGTTGTTGGCGGTGTTGAGGTGCGCCTTGGACAGCCTGGTCACGTCGCCCTGCACGGCTCTCACGGCTCCCTCCAGCTCCTCCTGCCTCTGCTCCATGCGCTGCTGGTTCTGCTGCACAGACTCTAACATTCCCGCCAGCTTGTCCAGGATCGCCACCACCGTGATGGCGCTCACCTGGCCCCGCTCCGTGGGGCTGGCGGGGGCCGGGGTCCCGCTGTGGCCGCGCAGGGACATCCCCAGGCGGGTCAGGGTGCCCGTGGGAGTCGGGGAGGACGGAGCGGAGCCGGGGCTGAAGCTCGGCAGCAGGATGTCTTCGCAGTTCACGGGCTGGATCTGCGCGCTCCCGGGGGTGGACTGCGCGGGGGCCGCCAGGTTGTGGGCGCTCCCCCGGGTGCTCCCCTGGGTGCTCCCCCGGGTGCTCCCCTGGGTGCTCCCGCTCTGCTCGTCTTCCATGGCGGTGCAGGTGGTGCTGGTGGAGGTGGTGCTGGTCGGTGCGGGGCTGGAGCAGGTCTGAGCGCGCGCAGGTTGTGACTCTGTTAAACTTGTTGAGCTCGTGCTGCGCGTCCACGCCCCTCTGCCGCGCGCACCGCTCACACGCGCAGCTCAACTTTTACAAACACGAGGCGGGGGGCGGGGCCTGTCTCCATGGAGACACAGGGCGAGGCCCAATCACAGCCCAGAGTCAAAACAGAGAGAAAGAAACAGAGAGAGACACAGAAAGAGGAGTGAGAGAGACAGAGAGAAAACACAGATATACAGAGAGATACTATACATAGAGAGAAGGAGACAGAGAGAAAGGACAATATGACAGAGAGAGGAAAGAGAGAAAGACTCAGGCCGAGCCCAAATCACAGACAAGAGTCAAAACAGAGAAAAAGAAACAGAGAGGGAAAAATAAATATACAGAGAGACACAGAGAGAGGAGAGAGACACAGCCTGAGCCCAAATCACAGACAAGAGTCAAAACAGAGAGAGAGAGAGACAGACAGAGAGATAGACGTAGATATACAGAGAGAGACACAGAGAGAGAGAGAGAGAGACAGACAGAGAGATACTATACAGAGAGAGAGAGTAGTGACAGAGAGAAAGGACAGCACAACAGAGAGAGGAGAGAGAGAGAGAGAGAGAGAGAAAGAGACAGCCTGAGCCTAAATCACAGACAAGAGTCAAAACACAAAGAGAGAAAGCAACAGAGAGAGAGAGATACAGAAAGAGAGAGAAATATACACAGACAGAGAGATGAGAGAGAGATAAATATGCACACACAGATACAGAGAGAGAGAGAGAAGGAGAGAGAAGACTAGAGAGAGCAAGAAGGGGAGAAGGAGAGAGAAGGAAGGTGAGAGAGAGGTGGAGAGAAGGATAGAGAGAGAGGAAGAGCGAGAGAAAGAGAGGGGAGAGAAAGAGTGAGAGGGAAGAGAGGTTATGTAGATGAGGAGAGAAAGAGAGAGAGACTGGACTGAGAGAGAAGAGGAGAGACAGAGCACAGAGGGAGAGATGTTGTTCTCAAACCTCTCCTCTTCTCTCCTCTCGGTTTGGCCCTGACTCATCTCCACACTGTAATCTTCTGCTTTCTCTCCTTCTTTTTCTCTCTTCTCTCCTTGGTTTGGCCCAGTCTCATCTCTACATTCTCTTCTCTCTCTCTCTCTCTCCTCTCCTTCCTCTCCTCTCTCTCTCTCTCTCTCTCTCTCTTTTTATCTGGCCCGGTCTCATCTCTACATTCTCTTCTCTCTCTCCTCTCTTTCCTCTCCTCTCCTCCTTCTCTCTCTCTTTTTATCTGGCCCGGTCTCATCTTCACGCTCTAATCTTCTCTCCATTGTCTGCTCACACTTTGTTTTATCTTTTATCGACTTTTGAACGTGTCACGCTTCGATTTTTACAACTTTAACCATTTTGTTTTTTTACTCTTAAATCTAATATCGAAACTAGATACTCATTAGAGCTGGTATCGATACTAAAAATGAACTTTTCCTGATTAACTTTAGCCTGATCTTGAGCTGCATCACACGGACACGGGACTGAAATTCTGTGACGATTTTCATGGCTAAAATAATTACAATTAACGATTACATCACGATAACGATTAAAGTTTTTATAGATATGAATAATTATAACTTTAACAGAGAATATTATGGATGAACACGGCCGTCGACTGAAATTTGGAGGCCCCTGGACAATAAACCTCACATGGCCCCGTGTAATACACTTTAATAGGAAGAGGGTCGAGTTCTGGGCCCCCTAAGACCCTGGGGCCCCCTAAGACCCTGGGGCCCCCGACAACAGCCCCTTTGTCCCCCCCGTGGACTCCCCAGTGGAGGAGGTGTTTTCCGGGACATTTCTGGTGATGTAATGATGATTATACAGAAAAATAAAGATGGTGTCATTTAATGTTCTGTCGTCCTATGAGTGTGTGTGTGTGTTTATTATCATCGTGGTATTGGAATCGGTATCGAGTATCGAGTGTCTTCCTGAGTATCGAATGGTCTTTAAAGAGTCGTATCGTGCGTCTCATGTGGAGCTGTGTCCTCAGCACAGACTCGCTCTTTATTCCCACTTTAGACTGAGACGATTAAATCTGACTCGGAATAAATTACAACAAAACAGGAAAATAAAGTCATAAAATGTGAAATATTTTCCAGAGTGTTGACAACAGAACTACACTAGAGTACTACAGTACTGCAGTACTACAGTACTACAGTACCACAGTACTACAGTACCACAGTACTACAGTACTACAGTACTACAGTACTACAGTACTACTACTACACTGATAATACTGCTGACCAAACAGTACACAGTGAAGGTCAGAGGTGCCATTGTGTCGTTAAGCAAGACACTTCACCCAACGAGTGTGTATGAACCAGGACCAGACCAAAAAGGACTAAACCAGGACTAAACCAGGACTAAACCAGGTCTAAACCAGGACTAAACCAGGTCTAAACCAGGACTAAACCAGGTCTAAACCAGGACTAAACCAGGTCTAAACCAGGACTAAACCAGGACAAGACCAGGTCTAAACCAGGACTAAAACAGGTCTAAACCAGGACTAAACCAGGTCTAAACCAGGACTAAACCAGGACAAGACCAGGTCTAAACCAGGACTAAACCAGGTCTAAACCAGGACTAAACCAGGTTTAAACCAGGTTTAAACCAGGTTTAAACCAGGACTAAACCAGGTCTAAACCAGGACTAAACCAGGTTTAAACCAGGACTAAACCAGGACAAGACCAGGTCTAAACCAGGACTAAACCAGGTCTAAACCAGGACTAAACCAGGACTAAACCAGGACCTGTTGTCGTTAGCGACCAGCACAACACTTTCTCAAGTTGCTTTTTCCTTTTTCAAACCTCGATGTGAACAGTCTCTCACAGCAGCTCCAGAAACTTAAACCTCACGACCTCTGACCCCTGTGTGACCCCTGCACGACCCCGATGAGGACCATGTAGACTCAGCCTGCTGCTGTTTCCTGTCGCCCTCGTCTCTCCACTCCTTTGTTTCCTGAATCAGGTTTTTCCAGGATTTTTCCAAAATTTTGTGGAGTTTGGAATTCTGTTTTTCTTCTGGGTGTGAGACTGACCCCAGAACTAAACCAGGACTAAACCAGGACTAAACCAGGACTAAACCAGGACTAAACCAGGACTGAACAAGGACTAAACCAGGACTAAACTAGGACTAAACCAGGACTAAATCAGGACTAAATCAGGTTTTAACCAGGACTAAACCAGGACTAAACCAGGACTAAATCAGGTCTTAACCAGGACTAAACCAGGTCTAAACCAGGACTAAATCAGGACTAAATCAGGACTAAATCAGGTCTAAATCAGGACTAAACCAGGACCAAACCAGGACTAAACCAGGACTAAACCAGGACTAAACCAGGACTAAACCAGGACTAAACCAGGACTAAACCAGGACTAGACCAGGTCTAAACCAGGACTGCGCTTTTATCCGACGTCCCAGTGTTTTGATCTTAAACTTCCTTTGACCGTTGAACCTCTGTGACATTAAAGCTTTACTATGGAACATTCCTGTAGGACGTATGTTATGTCCGCAGGGGGCGACGTCTTTCCTGGACTCTGAACTCGGGTCAGATCTCAGGCCTGAACAAACAGGAGGAGCAGAAGAAGAAGAGGAGAGGGTCAGAGAGCGACGGACCATACCACCTTATGATGTCACTGTGTGAACCTCCCAGCTTCATCCTGCAAAACAAGATGTCCAAGTGTGTCAGATGTCCTCCCTGTGTGTCAGATGTCCTCCTAATGTCCTCCATGTGTGTCAGATGTCCTCCAGACATCCCCCATGTGTGTCAGATATCCTCCATGTGTGTCAGATGTCCTCCAGATGTCCTCCCTGTGTGTCAGATGTCCTCCCTGTGTGTCAGATGTCCTCCATGTGTGTCAGATGTCCTCCAGACGTCCTCCATGTGTGTCAGATGTCCTCCAGATGTCCTCCCTGTGTGTCAGATGTCCTCCCTGTGTGTCAGATGTCCTCCATGTGTGTCAGATGTCCTCCAGACGTCCTCCATGTGTGTCAGATGTCCTCCAGATGTCCTCCCTGTATGTCAGATGTCCTCCAGCTGTCCTCCTTATGTGTCAGATGTCCTCCTGTATGTCAGATGTCCTCCAGCTGTCCTCCCTGTATGTCAGATGTCCTCCTGTATGTCAGATGTCCTCCAGTTGTCCTCCTTATGTGTCAGATGTCCTCCTGTATGTCAGATGTCCTCCAGCTGTCCTCCCTGTATGTCAGATGTCCTCCTGTATGTCAGATGTCCTCCAGCTGTCCTCCCTGTATGTCAGATGTCCTCCTGTGTGTCAAAAGTCCTCCAGCTGTCCTCCATGTGTGTCAGATGTCCTCCCTGTGTCTCCGTCAGGTCTTATTCTGTGTAAAAGCTGCTGACCCTGCAGCTTAAATCTCTACAAACCTGTTCTGAAACGTCCCTGTGTCAGATGTCCTCCCTGTGTGTCAGATGTCCTCCCTGTGTGTCCATAGAGTCTTACTGTGTTCATGTCCACATTTCAGTCTAAACTGCAAACACAGTCACTATAATTATCAGATAAATTGCAGTATTTATGTTTTTTTTCTGCTTTTAACGTTCACATTTGCCCGTGCGCTCACATAAAGTTCCGCATTGGCTTTTCTTCCTGGTCTGGGTCTAAACTCCGGCGTGAGCTCTGGCGGTTGGGACACGCCCGTTTTGGATCAAACGTTTGAGGATTATTCCCAGGATCGAAACGGATCAGATCAAGCAGAGGCATGTTCAGAGCCGACAGAAGTACAAGTACACAAAGAGTACACAAAGAGTACACAAAGAGTACACAACACCACTGCATCTGAGGCTGGATCACGGTGAGACACGAGGGCCACGGTCGACCACAGACGTTCTCGGTCGACTCAAAGTGCGTGCAGCCGATCGATTGGTCGACTAAAAAGAGGGCGTGGCCAAAACTCTCAAAACTATGACGTATCTTTGTGTATCTGACCCAAACTGCACTGACACGAGCAAATAATGAGTTTAAGGACAGAGTAAACGTGGGAATCATGAGTTTAATCCACAGAATCTGTACAAAAGTCGACTGAGTGAGTTTGGAGCTGATTTGTCTGTTATTAATGTTCATATGTCGATTTACAGACGCAAAAGTGAAATAAAAACCTCAGGATCATGTAGAGGAATAATACGAACATTTAAGATTAAAATGAGTCTGAAGCAGCAGAGACAGAGAGAGGGGACAATGAACAACAAATAAACTCAAAATAACTAGAAAATAAAAATAAAAAAAATCAAAAGTTAGCTCAAAATAACTAAAAAAGTAAATAAATAAAATTTAAAAAACACTATCAAAATAACACAAAAGTTCAAAATAAACTCAAAATAAAAAAGAACTCAAAATAACTAAAATAAAAGTAAAAAAACAAAACAAAAACAAACCCAACATTTAAATGAACTCAAAATAACTAAAAAAAAGTAAAAAATAAATTTAAAAAAAGACCTCAAAGTGACAAAAAATAAATAAATAAAATAAAATATATATTTATATATTATAAATTTAAAAAAATAAACTCAAAATAAAAAAACAGGATCATGTAGAGGGTTAATACGAACATTTAAGACCAAAATGAGTCTGACAGCAGCAGAGACAGAGAGAGGACACAGTTTATCAATAGAAAGTGAATTGGAGCCAGAGTCGATGGAGCTGGAAGTGCGCACATGATCACTTCCTGGTTGTAGCATAGCAGCTAGCACGTTAGTGATGTCAATTTATATAAACAGTCTATGGTTCTGGTCTAAACCAGGACTAAACCAGGACTAAACCAGGACTAAACCATGCAGAACTAAACCAGGACTAAACCAGGACTAAACCAGGACTAAACCAAGACTAAACCAGGACTAAACTAGGACTAAACCAGGACTAAACAAGGACTAAACCAGGACTAAACCAGGACTAAACCAGGTCTAAACCAGAATTAAATCAGGTCTAAACCAGGACTAAACCAGGTCTAAACCAGGACTAAACCAGGACTAAACCAGGACTAAACTAGGACCAAACCAGTTCATGCACATTTTTATATCCAGGAATTCTCCCATATCAGCGACTTGTGCTTGTTTGGACTTGTGTCAAAGAGAAACACACTCCTTTTCTTACTGCTACTTGTACTACCACCACTACTACTACTACTACTACTACTACTACTACTACTACTACCACCACTACTACTACTACTGCTACTGCAACTACTGCTACTACTACCACTACTACTACTACTACTATTACCACTTCAACAAAACATCTACTTCACTTTGTGTCATCCTCCTCGTTGTTCCCACTGTTTTTTATCACAGGAAACACAAAAATACCGTTTCATAATCAGAGCCGCAGAGACGAGACGTTTTTTTAAGTATTTAATTCAAAACTCCGCAGACGGATTAAACTCGTCTGGAAGGTCAAAGAGCCGAGACGTTAGCGCCGTAGCAACCGCTCTCCAACAGACGGACTTAATGACCACGTTTCCTCAAATATTTCAGACATTTTTGAAGAATGATGCCCTGAAGTCTCGTGGAAGTGGCTAATTACACGGCCCATTATGGATCAGGGCTGGTTCTACTGGTTCTGTCCAGATACTGCGTTAAAGCGGACCACTGTTTTATCTGCGCTTTAATGTTGTGTCCTCATCACAAACACACCTGGAGTTGTGTTTTTGTTTCATTCGCACATGTTTAACACACAAAATCTACACATTTACGCTGAGAAAACGCCCCGTTCCACCTTGTGATGTCATCGTGTGGTGATACAGGAAGTGCTCCGCTGTGTTTTTAAACTCCACACACCTTCACTAAAATCATTTGGATCATTTCAGCTAATCTGGAATTGCAAATGTTTACTGAACTAAAGGTAAAAGGAGATGTGAACATGAAAAAAAACTACCACTTGATGACATCACAAGGTGGAACAGAGCGTTTGGAGGTTTGGAGATGTGACAGACGAATAATAAAGTGTGACTCAAACATGTGAGTGAAACAAAACTCAACTCCAGGTCTGTTTTTGAGGAGGTAAACACTTTATAACACCACTTAAAGCTACTAGAGTCATGACCTTTAACCTTTATATTAAATCAGTTTGAATCGAATTTTTTTTTTTAAAGTATTTTGAAATAAAATAAAAAACAAAAGGTTAAAGCAGATAAAGTTTTTTTTTTTTTTTACTTTTATGTTTTTAAAGTTAGTGTTATGTTTTGTGTATTCAATATTTTAATCAATGGTGGAGTGAAACAAAGTAAAAGTAGTAAAGTACTGAGTAAAAATGTTAGGTATCTGTACTTTACTTAAGTACATTTTACAGTGGATACTTTTACTTTTACTTCACCGCATTTGAGAGCAGTATCTGTACTTTCTACTCCAAGTATTTCTCAAAATACTTTCACTTTTTACTCTTTAAGTCCATTTTAAACTGTAATACAAACTGATACTGTAATACTTTTACTTGAGTTATTTTTTAACTTTTACTTGAGTATTTGTACTTTTACTAGAGAAACAAATTGCGTACTTCTTCACCACTGATTTAAACGATAGAAACGTGTGAGCAGAGGGTTTCATCAGTCGTATCATGAGTTGTGTTGTTCTTTTAGATAAATTCACGTAGTTCTTTTCAGTGCTGAGTTCGTTCACCTTTAAAAGTACAAACTTTAAACTTATAAATGTTATTGCAAATTTAAAACTCATCGTTGTCGGCAGGATTCGAACCTGCGCGGGGAGACCCCAATGGATTTCTAGTCCATCGCCTTAACCACTCGGCCACGACAACACGACAACAAGACGTCATAGCCCCAGAGGAAACTTTTAACAAACCGCCCCAGTGCCTGCTGCAGGTCCTGGCTCGAAGAAGCATCAGGACAACATCATCTGCAAACAGCAGAGATGAAATCCTGTGGTTCCCAAACCAGGCCCCCTCCGGCCCCTGACTGCGCCTAGAAATTCTGTCCATAAATATAATAAACAGAACCGGTGACAAAGGGCAGCCCTGGCGGAGTCCAACATGCACCGGGAACAGGTCTGACTTACTACCGGCAATGAACACAGCTCCTGCTCCGGTCATACAGGGATTGTATCGGTCCGTTGTGGCTCTTGATTTACCTCAATCTACGTTCCTGCCCTCACCTATGGTCATGAGCTCTGGGTAATGACCGAAAGGACAAGGTCGCAGATACAAGCGGCTGAAATGGGCTTCCTCTGCAGAGTGGCCGGGCGCACTCTTAGGGATAGGGTGAGGAGCTCGGTCACACGGGAGGAGCTCGGAGTAGAGCCGCTGCTCCTACACGTTGAGAGGAACCAGCTGAGGTGGCTCGGGCATCTGCTCAGGATGCCTCCTGGACGCCTCCCTAGGGAGGTGTTCTGGGCATGTCCCACCGGGAGGAGGCCCAGGACACGCTGGAGGGACTATGTCTCTCTGGCCTGGGAACGCCTTGGGGTCCCACCGGAGGAGCTGGAGGACGTGTCTTGGGTGAGGGAAGTCTGGGAGTCCCTGCTTAGACTGCTGCCCCCGCGACCCGGCCCCGGATAAGAGGAAGAAAATGGATGGATGGATGGATTTTCTTGCAAATTTCAGCTAAATTTACCTTTTTTTTTTTTTTTTTTTAGCTCTTTCCCCTGTGTTCGTGTACTGGACCAGGACTAAAACAGAACCAAACCAGGACCAAACTAGGACCAACTGGGGACTAAACCAGAACTTAAGTAGATCCAAACCAGATCTGAAGCAGAGGGTTTATAAGTGTTATGTGGCTGGGTTGTGTTATTTTAGTGTTAGATAAATGTACATAGTTCTTTTCAGTGCTGAGTTCGTTCACCTTTAAAAGTCCAAACTTTAAACTTATAAATATTATTGTAAATTTAAAACTCTTCGTTGTCGGCAGGATTCGAACCTGCGCGGGGAGACCCCAATGGATTTCTAGTCCATTGCCTTAACCACTCGGCCACGACAACACCACAACAAGACGTCATAGCCCCAGAGGAAACTTTTAACAACATGATCACAGGGATTAAAGACTCAAGTTTAGAAAAGAACAGCACAACTAATAAAAAGTTCATTCAGGTTGGGCACAAAATGACTTTAATGTAACTTTAAGTAGTTTAAAAAGTCATTTTCTTCCAAATTTCAGCTAAATTTACCTTCTTTTTTTTTTTTAGCTCTTTCCCCTGAGTTCGTGTACTGGACCAGGACTAAAACAGGACCAAACTAGGACCAACCGGGGACTAAACCAGAACTTAAGTAGATCCAAACCAGGACTAAAGCAGATCTAAAGCAGAGGGTTTATAAGTGTTATGTGGCTGGGGTGTGTTATTTTAATGTTATATAAATGTACATAGTTCTTTTCAGTGCTGTGTCTGACTTTGTGCAACTTTAAAAGTCCAAACTTTAAACTTATAAATATTATTGTAAAGCAGGGGTGTCCAAACTTTTCTTATTAAGGGCCACATATAAAAACACAAACAAACCTGAGGGCCGACTGAGGGCCATACAATGAAAATCTGTGTTATTACTATAAGTTAAACTGAACCACTAGACCTTTATTCATGCTAACATCCTCAACGAGACACATTAAATATTTGATATGGGCAGTAAGTAGATTTTGAGAAATGTACAATAAAAAGTACTGTTTAAGTTAATATGGGCCAATTCACCTGGAAACTTGAGGGCCAAGAGAAATTGGTCTGAGGGCCGCATTTAGCCCCCGGGCCACAGTTTGGGCATGCCTGTTGTAAAGTTAAAACAGCAGAGGGTTTTATCAGTCGTATCATGAGTTGTGTTGTTCTTTTAGATAAATTCACGTAGTTCTTTTCAGTGCTGAGTTCGTTCACCTTTAAAAGTCCAAACTTTAAACTTAAATCGCAAATTTAAAACTCATCGTTGTCGGCAGGATTCGAACCTGCGCGGGGAGACCCCAATGGATTTCTAGTCCATCGCCTTAACCACTCGGCCACGACAACACCACAACAAGACGTCATAGCCCCAGAGGAAACTTTTAACAACATGAACACAGGGATTAAAGACTCAAGTTTAGAAAAGAACAGCACAACTAATAAAAAGTTCATTCAGGTTTGGCACAAAATGACTTTAATGTAACTTTAAGTAGTTTAAAAAGTCATTTTCTTCCAAATTTCAGCTAAATTTACCTTGTTGTTCAGGTTTTCCCCTGTAGTAATGAACTGAACCAGGACCAAACCAGGACTAAACTAGGACCAAACCAGGACCAAACCAGGACTGGAGCAGATCTACAGCTGAGGGTTTTATCAGAGTTAAGTTTGGTGAGTTGTACACGTTTGAAAATCCAAACTTTAAACTTTAGTTGTAAATTAAAAACACATCGTTGTCGGCAGGATTCGAACCTGCGCGGGGAGACCCCAATGGATTTCTAGTCCATCGCCTTAACCACTCGGCCACGACAACACGTCACTGTTACGTCACAGGGAGCGTTAAAAGAGCCACCGTACAGGAAAAAAGGAAAGAAAATGATAATTTAAAGGAAAAAAGTGCAGGTAATTTAAGAAAAGACAATCTAGATGAATGTCACAGACGCTTGATCCTCCACTTTTCTGTTTCTCGTGACAATAAAAACTTAAAATAATTCACCTGCTTTTCATTAAAGTCTGAAAACGACAAAATAATGGATGAATCAAACGCATTTACCATAACCAGGGATGCACGAGTCACGTTTGACATCAAATGTGTTTAAAAAAAAAACCCAAAACAAAATAAAAAACTCACCTCAAAACACGAGACACGAGACTCATGAACAGTCCGACAGCGCCATCTGCTGCAGGGCGACAGCATCACCAAACAACGGACTCAAGAACTGCTCTTTGCACCACGACTTTTAAGAAAGAAACAAAACAAAAACAATTTCACAGCGCAGTTCAATGTAACAAATGAGACATTATAAAGCTGAGTTCAGAATAAGACACGAGACACATCCATATATCACAATGTCATAAACAAGAGCAAACACATAAATGGCACTAAAATCACAAATAAAACACAATAATACAGATTTAATACAGATGCGCACAAGAAGAATTAAAACTATAGTAAATACAATAAATATAGAGACAAGGTTATAAACAGGAGGTTATGTGGTTAAATTAAAAAAGCTGTGAGCAAAAAAATGTTGAGTTCTTTGTAGGACAGTTAAAGGTTTAATTATTTCACTTCGCAAACTCCTTTTTCTCAGTCTTTGTTGTTCTTTTTATGATTAAACACGAAAATAAAGTTAAAAAAACAAAAACATATCGTTGTCGGCAGGATTCGAACCTGCGCGGGGAGACCCCAATGGATTTCTAGTCCATCGCCTTAACCACTCGGCCACGACAACACGTGATACTGAGGACGTCTGAGCGTTTATGAAGGACTAAACCAGGACTAAACTAGGACTAAACCAGGACTAAACCAGGACTAAACCAGGACTAAACTAGGACTAAAAGAGGACTGAACAAGGACTAAACCAGGACTAAACCAGGACTAAATCAGGACTAAAGCAGGACCGAACCAGGACCGAACTAGGACCAAACCAGGACTAAACCAGGACTAAACTAGGACTAAACCAGGACTAAACCAGGACTAAACCAGGACTAAACTAGGACTAAACTAGGACTAAACCAGGACTAAACCAGGACTAAATCAGGACTAAACCAGGACTAAAGCAGGACCGAACCAGGACTGAACAAGGACTGAACAAGGACCAAATCAGGACTAAACCAGGACCAAACCAGGACTAAACCAGGACTAAACTAGGACCAAATCAGGACTAAACCAGGACTAAACCAGGACTAAACCAGGACTAAACCAGTACTAAACCAGGACTAAACCAGGACTGAACAAGGACTAAACAAGGACTAAACCAGGACTGAACAAGGACTAAACCAGGACTAAAAGAGGACTAAACCAGGACTGAACAAGGACTAAACCAGGACTAAAACAGGACTAAAACAGGACTAAACCAGGACTAAACTAAAGTTGCTTCTCAGAGCGAGGGTGTTTCTCTGCTCGTCCTGGTGAAGTCCCTGATGGTCTTGGTCTTATGTCCGTCTGGAGGAGCTAACGACGCTGAAACACACAGATTGTTTACAGTTTCATTTTCTTGGCTGGGTCTGTTGAAGTGTGAACTGCGCCTGACTCATCTTTTTGCATATTTCACATTCTGGCTCTCACTGCTGTTTTCTTTGTTTAGATCTGAGGATGGGATTATAAACCGAAACAAGCAGCAGCAGTGACCTGATCGGAGCTGAAGACGTCGCTCGGTTTGGTGGAGAAACGTCTTCAGTCGATATCATTTATTTTCTTTTGTGGAGGATTGTACCTGAACAGCTGAGGGATCAGACAGACGCCATCAGATCTAAGAAAATGCAAAAAGAACCAAACCTTTTTCAACAAAGAAAGATGAAACTTCGCACGAGAACAGCCCATGACAAATAAAAAAACTCTATTATGACCCTAAACCCGCAGGAAGTCGGCCATATTGGGCTGAACCCCACTTTTGCAAAATTGCACTTTTCTCCATCTTGGAATTTCTTTAAAAATGCTTGAAAATTTGACAAACCAACCAAAACCAAATTAGAGTCTATTTTTAGTTTATTTTTAAGTCTATTTCTTTTATTATTTTAAGTTATTTATCTATTATCTTGTTTTATTGCATGTACCATTTTCCTTCTGTTCTTTAACTGTGCGATGCAACACTGGAATTTCCCCACTGTGGGACTAATAAAGGCGTGTCTTATCTTATCTTAAAACCCAAGTGCAATTAAATATTAGTTGTGATGTTATAATATAAACCTGCACTACAGCGCCCCCTTGAGTTTTTCAATGGGAGCCAAAAAATTACTTATTACTTTTTCACAAACATTTCAAATTTGTCATGGACGTCCGTATTGACACACTGAAAAAAGAACACAATGAGAACGTACCTCTATTTGCAATCGTGTTGTCATGGCAACGCCCAACATTTGTCATAGAAACGCATTGGTTTGTTTAACTGCGACGAAAAAAAAAAAGTTTGTCGTAGATTTGGTCCAGATATTCCACTCATCAAACTGAACAAAAAGGAGTCGTATTATGTAGACGCAGATTTTAGGGGGCGGGGCGATGGAAGCGGGACGAGAGGCAGGATCTTCGCCGTGAACCCCGCGGTCGCAAGAGGCGGCGAGGGCCTTTATCGCCGCTTGCCGTTTTAATTATCATCATTTCTCATGCTAATCTCGCTCACACGGCGCGCACAGGGGCCACTAGGGGGCGTGGTGGGGCCGCGCACGCACAGAGGTCAGCTGGAGGTCACCGTGTCCAGGTGCGGCGTCACGGACCGTCTGCTCAGCCGTCCCACGTCTGTCCTCTGAACCTCCTCCCGCTCTGAGACACGGAGACGCAACAAACCAGAATGCTCCACGCCGGAACCTTTCAACCACAAAGTAAAACGGAAATAAAAACACGCTATTTTATTTTTGTTTTTTGTTTTTATTGCACTGAAAAACCTAGAAAAAAACATCATCCTCTTGCATTTCCACAAATCTGATTCTACTTCTTCACCGCCTCCTCGTTTCCATGGTAACGTTGTTCATATCGCCACGGAGAATGTTCCAAAGTGTGGTTTTAACTTTGCATTTCAATTAATCATGGAAAGTCGCTATTTTCATGTAGTTTTAACGACATTTTGGTGAAACTCGACTTCCTGGTTGGACACGGGCCGCACATGTGACGTAATTAGAGGTAATTGCGTAACGGTTACCGGGCAAAAATAACGTAAACGACGGCCAAAGCGGAATGAAATTACTCTATTTTCTGGACTATAAATTGCGCTTTTTTTTCATAGTTTGACCGGGGGGTGCGACTTATACTCAGATGTGATTTAAATGTGAATTATATGTTTTTTTTTCTTCATTGTTGTGCGTTTTTTTTGGCTGGTGCGACTTATACTCCAGTGCGACTACTCTGGGGAAATACAGGAAATACGGTACACAATATTTATGGTTAGACTAGCAAAAAATGTATCGCAACACATTTAGTTTGTTAAATGAAGGTTTAAACTTTCAGAAAACGTGTTTGTTCATTTTGGATGGAGTTTCCTGGTTGATGACGTCATAGATAAAACTTTTTGTACTTTTATTCTTTATTCACACACGCACTTTTAACTTTAGCCCCGTTGTTCTCACACAAACGACAGAACTACTTTACATTTCAGCTAAAAAAAACACACACAGACTTTTGTACATTTGGTGATATAAATTATTTATTTACATTTACAGAAAAATGACCCCACCGAGACACCGTAGTAACTATTGAAATCGACCCACGACGCGACACACGGCTCTAAACTGCAGGTCTCTATATGAACACAAGGTGCAAGGCATCACGTGGAAAACCCCCTACCCCCTGTCCCCGCCCCTAACCCCGCCCACCCCGACCGAGTCCCCACCCCCCCTCCAAAAAAGCCCTAACCCCGCCCCCCACACCCGAGACACAACGGGGGCTGGACACACGACAATCTGCTCCGACAAAAACACTTTGCCCGTTTTTAAAAGACTAAAATCCGTTTATTTGACCAACATGGCAACGCACAGTGGTTCTCAAGACTTTAAAGCTCACAAATTTCAGCTAAATTTACTCTTTTTTTTCGCTTTTATCGTTGTTCTAATGTCAGAAAATGTCCCGCAGTGGGGCTTTAACCCTGTTGTGGTGCATTATTCTCCTCAGAAACATCCCCTGGACTTGCATTTTGCTTCATTCACACACGTTTCCGTAAACCTGCAGCTTCAGTTTCTCCTCCTGCGCAGCTCACGACACTCCGTTACACCTTGTGATGTCATCAGGTGGTAATTCAGACGTGTTCCTTTGGGTTTTTAGCCTTTTTTTTAAACTTACTTTAATCCAGTCTATGCACCATCTGCTTAAAACAGTTCATTTTTTATTTTCAAACATAAACGGTGGCTTCTTTCTCACTTTTATCCGTTTTTTACGTTCACAAACATCAATCTAAACCCGTTCACCGCACGTTGAGAACCACTGCTGTTCCTGTTGACGTTTATTTAAATTTTTAGGCAAAGAAAACGTCGACGCGTTGCCAGATAGTGAGCTCACACTTTTACAATTACAATTATAGCCGTGTGGAAGACCAGGAGTTCTTTGTCTTTGGATGGGATCAGTATTTGGCAACGTTCAGGTCGTTTAAACGCGGAGCAACACAAAAAAACCCGCAAATAAATGAAACTTTTCGCTGGTTTGTACAAAATATGAAGTTGTGGATCGGTACGTACGCGGCTGTCGTAATACTTCACTTTTTTTAACGTTCACTTTCACCGGTTAAAGTCTCTGTACCCGATTTTCACCGTCTTAAAAAACGCGAAAAAACAGACCTCATTTTAAACAGTTCGCGGTTATTCCTCACTTAACATCCTAATTATTCACCACGATGAGTTTATAAGCACGACTCGGAGACCAGAGTGGAGTTTTTGTCGTCACGGTAAAGCTAACAACAACTAGCATGCATTTCATAGTGCATTTCCTGATTCTCAGACAACAAAACGTTCTATTTTTACGACTGGATGCAGGCAGGACACGGCAGACGTATTTCGACCAAATATATCTGTACTTGGGCGAGACATTTTGCTCAAAAACACGGGGGGAAAATCCGGTACAGGGGCTTTAACGTTCGACTTAAGTTGGGAATTGAACCTCGGACCTCCTTCCCGCGAGGCTGACCACTCTGCTACTGATTTTTTTTTGGACTAACACCACGTTGTCCGCACTTACGTAAGTCGATTCGCGGAGTTATTTATGTGGAAATGTAAAATAAACAGCGCAGTTTTTCATGGTCTTGTGTCCAGCCCGACTCTACGCCTGTTTTTAGTCTACAGTGGACAGACTCCGCTACCACACACAAACACTCAACCCAAACACGACCCCCCCCCCCATCCCGATCCCGCTCCAGTCCGGGTTTTCATCCAGACCCGGGTCCAAATCCACGGTCCCGGTCCGTCGGTCTCGCTCCGGGTCTCTTCAGGTCTCCCCCCGGGGTCATCTTTAGCTTGGGTTTTGGTCTACACACACAGAAGTTTCTAACCCTCTTCCAGTCCGGCGGTTCCTGGTGCTATGGCCCGGTCCTGGTTGAGTTCTGGTTGAGTCCTGGTTCAGTCCTGGTTTCAGTTCCGGTCCGGACTTGAGGCTCAGATGAGGCGGGTGGAAGCGCGCATTGTGTTCTCGGAGCTGAAGTGAACGTTGTTGGCTTTCTGGCGGTGAATCCGATTGGTCCGCGGGCACTTCCTGGAAACAAAACAAAACAAAAACAAAATATTCTGGATGATGTCATAGTTTCAGATAGAGGGCGGGGCTTAAGACATTCTCCAAATTTATGATCCACAAACGTTGAACCTTCTCATTATTTGTTTGGGATTAGCGCCACAAACTTGTCACATTAATCTTACGTTTTAAAGTCCTTTCGTCTGACGACACTCACGTCTTTGGGGTTTGAAAAATGGCACCACTTTCTGAAGCTGTTTGTGAAAAATAATTTGACTTTTATTTATTTGTACCGACAGAATACGCTGAACTTTGTGCCGCATTCTTCTGAACTTTAAGCCACGTTTTACCTTCTCAAAAACAGACCTGGAGTTGTGTTTTGTTTCATTCACACGTGTTTGAGTAACAGAGAACGGACGTGAAGATCAGACGTGAAGATCATGATAAGATGAGAAAATGGAGGTAAAACTGGCAGAGAAAATGGAGGTGGAACTGGCGGTGAACAAAAATGACAGCTACTACTACGGCCCTGACTCTCACCGCCCGTGTCAGAGGTGAGCCCTGCCCCCCCCGGCTCTCGACCAACCAAACGCGCACATGCGGCAAACGCACAACGCGCCGTTTTACCGTCTCCTACAAAGCCTTTCCTCCATCGATCTACCCGATTTCTCCTCGATCGACGCCTCGATTCATTCTCGATTGTCGTCTCGAATTTTTCCTCGATTTCTCCTCAATCCTCACCTCAATTTTTCGTCAATCGTTACCTTGATTTCTCCTCGATCTTCACCTCAATTTCTCCTCGATCTTCACCTCGATTCCTCCTTGATCACCGGCTCGATCGTCACCTCGATTTTTCGTCGATCTTCACCTCGATTCCTCCTTGATCACCGCCTCGATCGTCTCCAAGACTTCTCCTCGATTGTCACCTCAACTTCTCAGTTTCTCCTTGATTGTCACCTCGATTTCTCCTCGATCTTCACCTCGATTCCTCCTCGATCTTCACCTCGATTCCTCCTCGATCTTCACCTCGATTCCTCCTTGATCGCCAGCTCGATTGTCACCTCGATTTTTCCTCGATCGTCACCTCGATTTTTCCTCGATCGTCACCTCGATTCCTCTTCGATCTTCACCTCGATCGTCTCCTATTATTCGTCTGTCTACATCTCCAAAGCTCAAAATGTTCTGTTCCACCTTGTTCCAGTGGCTGAAATCATCCAAATAATTCTAGTGAAGGTTTATGGAGTTTAAAAACACAGTGGCGCACTTCCTGTATCACCACACGATGACATCA
Organism: Periophthalmus magnuspinnatus; assembly: GCF_009829125.3. Lineage (NCBI taxonomy): Eukaryota > Metazoa > Chordata > Actinopteri > Gobiiformes > Gobiidae > Periophthalmus > Periophthalmus magnuspinnatus. Next base: position 3,809,916 of record NC_047146.1, read on the forward strand.
CAAGGTGGAACAGAGTGTTTTCTGTTGCAGGGTTTGTGTGTTAAACATGTGTGAATGAAACAAACACAGCTCCAGGTCTGTTTGTGCTGAGGAAACATTAGAACAAAGATCAGAGAATAGTGTAAAATGAACCTTTAATCATAAACCAGGTCAAAACATCTGGGATCGGGAACATCATGAGATTTTAGAACAGGGTTAAAGCCCCACTGCGGAACTTTCGGTCACATTAGAAGTACCTGGTGATGCAGAGGACCACGACGCAGATGATGACCACCTGCAGAGCCCCGATGATGGACGCGATCAGGACGTAGTGAAGTTTGCCCGAACCAGGCACCACGTAGAGAACGTTATATTCTTTAGTCTCACACTGAGGACCACTGAAGCCAGAGTGACAGCTGAAACAGAGAAGAGAGGGATGAGAGGGAGGAGAGAGGGAGGAGGAGAGAGGGAGGAGGAGAGAGGGAGGAGAGAGGGAGGAGAGAGGGAGAGGGAGGAGAGAGGAGCGAGGAGAGGTACAACACATCATAACCTTTAGGGTCGCACTGAGGACCACTGAAGCCAGAGTGACAGCTGAAACAGAGAAGAGAGGGATGAGAGGGAGGAGAGAGGGAGGAGAGGAGAGAGGGAGGAGAGAGGGAGAGGGAGGAGAGAGGGAGGAGAGAGGGAGATACAGGGAGAGGGAGGGGAGAGAGGAGCGAGGAGAGGTACAACACATCATAACCTTTAGTGTCGCACTGAGGACCACTGAAGCCAGAGTGACAGCTGAAACAGAGAAGAGAGGGATGAGAGGGAGGAGAGAGGGAGGAGAGAGAGGAGAGCAGGAAGAGATAGGGAGGCGAGAGGAGGAGAGGTGTGAGGGAGGAGAGGTGCAACACGTCATACTCTTTAATTTCGCACTCAACACCACTGAAGCCAGAGTGACAAAAGAAACAGAGAGGAGAGAGGAATGAGAGAGAGGAAGAGAGAGGAAGAGAGAGAGAGGAGGAGAAAGGAAGAGAGAGGAGGAGAGAGGAAGAGAGAGAGGAGGAGAGAGAGGACACAAGATGGGGAGGAGAGAGAGAAGGAGAGAAGGGAGATGAGAGGGAGGAGAAAAGATGGCAGAGAGGAGCATGAGAGGGAAAAGAGGGAGAGGAAGAGAAAAAAGAGGAGAAAAAGAGAGAAAAAGAAGGAAGATGTGGAGATGTCCCGTTGTTTTAATATTTCTGTGTAAAATGTCCTTTTTTAGTTTAAAGTTTTGTTTGTTTCATCACTGTCACTGAAGCTGAGTCTGAAACTGTGCAGCAGGGGGCAGTAGTGCTCCACCATCCTCCACTCATCTGAGAGGAAGAGGGGAGGAGGGAGAGAGAGGAGAGACAGGAGCGCAGGGCATAAAGGAGAAGGAGAGGAGAGACAGGAGCGCAGGACATA